>NC_041390.1:432725058-432728030 GCF_002162155.2 Triticum dicoccoides
TACTAGATCTTTCCCCATATTCACATATTTCGGTATATATTTAAGCAACTTCCATTGTGGCAATTAAAAAGAATACATGGATCTAATATATACTATTATGATATGTACTACTCCCTCCACTCCACAATGTAGTGCTTCCTCTATCCACGTGCTTCAACTTTGACCGTAAATTTAACTATCAAGACCGATTGCGGCGCGAGCAAAAATTATATCAGTGAATTCGTATTTGAAAGAAGTTTTTAATTATATAATTTTTTCTCCCGCCGCAGTTGGTCTTGTTAGTTAAATTTATGGTTAAAGTTGGACCTCGGAAAGCGCGGGCGCACTATATTTTGGAATGGAGGGAGTACTACTCATCTGCACATCACATCCAGATTGAAGTGCTCCTTGAGTCGTTTATGCTCGCCGCATCTTACCATATATACGTACTACTCATCTGCACATCACGTCGAGATTTAAGTGCTCCTTCCATGAGACGTTTGTGCTGACGGTTTCAAGAGTCACCTCCACTGCTTGAGTCCACCGAGGACGGCGAGTCTGGAGAAGCATGATAGTGCACTTCAGCGTGTTGCTGCGACTGGTTGCTCAAGCTTTGAGCATGGTATGGCGGGGCTCGGCGAGACCGGTGCAAGGAGTGCTTCTTCCTGTGGCTCATGTTGATGATCGCCGTTACGATATCCATGATAGTGGGGAGGAGACTTGACGAAACAGTGATAAGTCCAGACACCTGCAGATGGCAGGATAACAATTGGAAATTATGTTTGGCAATCTTCGGTTGAAGTGAAAATGCATCAGGAAGAAATACAAGGAAGGAATTCTAACTGGCATAATGAGAAAAGATGAGAAATGCCTAGTAGAAGCATCTTCCATTGTGGCAATTAAAAGGAATCCATGGATCTAATATCTATGGAAAGAGATGTGTAGATTCTTACAGTGCCGTGACGGAAATAAGCCCTAATGTCGTATTGCAACCATACAGCATAGGATAGAACAAAAGCGAGAAAGAGCCCCAGAATATATACAGGGTTCCTGCTCATGAACAAAAGAACAGCCCTGGTTAGTCAGCCCACCAACATGAGAAAATGGCCCTGTTACAACCCTGAACACTGAAATCTCAGAATATCATGTTAACTAGAAACAACTTGAATTAAATGTTTAAAAGATAATTCAGATATTCCACCACATAAAGAATTACTTCAGTCAGATAAGTACCTAAGAAGAAACATAAATTCGTTGAATCCAAGTATTGCAAGAACAAGAATGGTCCACGCAGGTGGTAATGAATTATTACTACGTCTGTGTGCTTCCTGCAGAAAGGGTTGGATAGGAAGAATTCGATCAGGACACCACATACAGCACATATACTTAGGTAGATATACCATAAACATAATTCCACATATAAGGTGAAAAGGAAACAATGAGGATGGGACTACCAAGATTAGTACCCAGAGGTTCCAACTTCCAACACGGATTATTGGAACATGGGCTTATTGGAACATGGGCCCATGTTCACCCTTTGAACAGTAAAAAAATGGTAAATCTGATTATTATTTTTGGTAACCATGGCCGTGTCCAAAAAGGAAATGACATCGTGGTATTCTGGCCAAAGAAAAAAGAAAAAGTCGGTGCTAAAAAAGCATCGTTTGAAGCAATTTGGATGTCCAATTTTGTTTGCTTTGCTAAGAATACCACAGATGTCATTTCTTCGTGAACCTTCAACTTTGAGTAGAACAGCCGACCAGGTTTATTAATATAAAGTTTTAGAATAGTTTAATTCTTTTTGCTATTTAGATTTTACTGTTTATAGGGATGCTCATGGGCTCATGTTCACCATTCAAGAAAACATAGATCACAGTTATGAAAGAACTGATCGATTGGATGAACACTTGGGCAGCAAATAACCCAGGAAAATATTTATTTATTTTGTGCGGGAAAAATAACCCAGGAAAATAGACCTGCATCAAAATTGCTTGTGCAACAGGATACTCCGTCTCAGCTTTGAATTGCCTCCAGATGGATTTACACTGCACTGGTGTGATTAGTGTATCCTGTGGTGACACCTGTACAAACATAAAATGTTCCAACTTATTTCTCACTCCATGCCTTGTAAACCATAGAGAGCAAAGTATAAGACGCAGCACCTCTTGCCATGTGGTTGAAGCTAGTGGATCAGAAGTGAACTCGATGCTCCTCTTCCAGCAAAGTGGTCCTCCATCTAGAAGAGAAACCATCAGAGCCCGGTCTATTTTATCTGGTTTATCATCCAACCTTACAGCTGCCATTACCGACATAAGCCTTAACGCCTGAAAATTGAAGATGGTAAACATATGATACTTTTTGTACACACAAATCACAGATGATTGCTTCACCCACCCAAGAATGGTGTGTTGGTAATTCTGGAACATGACAAGTATGAAACTATAAATACCGCTAAGCGTGCTTCTCGGGTGATTGCATGTATATCTTCATTTGCCGTCCATGTCCTTGGCATCAAATCTTTATCATGGCTCAACACAGTTGAAAACCTATAGATAATCAAATAAAACAGGTAGCAAACATGTTAACGATATAAAGATGGCAGTGCTATCCTAAAACATAAAGGCCACGTTTTCCTAGTTTCTCCTTCAGCAAAGAAAGGAATCATGTCCTACCTTCCTTTCATACGAATAAGGATGTTTCCAGCTTCTTCTCGAGCTTTCTTTACTACTGTACATTTTGCATGTTCCCTTAATTCTAAGACCATTTCAACAGAAGTTGTCTGATCTAGTTCATACTCAGAAAGGGAATCTGAAAATGTCAATATAATATGTTCGGTCTCACGCCTATATAATCTCCTAATAGATGCCCAAGAGTCTCGCTCGCCAGTTTCCAGGATTGATTGTACAGGTCCAGAAAGTGCATCCAAGAGCTTCTTCTGCAATGTTCAATAATGAAGGGCAAAGCATGAAGATGTAACGTTTTAAAAACTGACA
>NC_041390.1:432728307-432730803 GCF_002162155.2 Triticum dicoccoides
GTACTGAGTAGGAAAATAACCTTATAAGTAGCTTTTAGTTCATCCAATTTTGCAATCCTCAAACATGCTGTATGAACTTCCATACTCTGCTGCAGTTTGTTCCTGCTATTTGTAGCATCCCAGTCTGCATGTTTAACTACTGCATCTGCATGGGAACAACAAAGTAAAAACCAAAATACATAGTTTATCTAGTCAAAAATATTGAGATTCAAACCATGCAGGAGAGCTGCATGTATTCATTAGATAGAAATAGAAGTACAGCGCCAAAGATCGCATGGCCCATGGCAACCAAAACAAACAATAAACGACCTAAGGAACCCTGGCACGCCCGCCGGCAACCAGCGACCAAGACAGAACACTAGAACCTAAGCAAGTACAAGCAGGGACCACAAACATGCATGAAAGCACAGACCATACATCAAAGGAGCTTGCAACATCCAAGCAATGACCACGATAATAGAAGCGCAAGTCCGAAGTGAACCCTACTTGCACGAGCACTCCAAAATAGGACCGATATCTCAATTAAAGGAGACGATGCAGCCTAGTGTTTTCAATATCAGCTGAATGAGCCATAATAACAAGCATGAGAACTAGAGCTTATGACAAGCCACTACCGTTTAAAAACACACACAAGATGATAAAGACATGCCTCCCAAATGAAGATGATAACAATCCCAGGAGCAAGCAGTGGCAAAGCCAAGTTGTAGCTGTGTAGTCTAGTGACTACACATGAATTTGGCAAACAGGAGAACCTCATGTATGCGTACACCACTGCTGATCAAACAAATTAGGAAAATTGACTACACAGGTCCTCGTGACATCACAACGTCTGGATGCTGGCACTGCCACTGGGAGCAAGCGTGAAAAAAGTGCTTACAACAAGATCAACATGCAAAAGCTCATTGCAGTCAAAGTGCAATAGGGTGGTGAAAGCTCATTCAGTATTATGAAACCAAAAGCATGAAGGCAGTACCAAAACGTGAGAAATCAATTTTCACAATACTGTTCCTGTCAAAAAATTCACAATACTGCATTACTGCATATGGTTACAAGGTCACCCAAATTCATCAAAAGGAACATCACTAATCATGTAAAAAAAACGACTAACTGAAGAATAAAGCACATGACACGGAAACAATGGTCAAATAGCGCTAGATAGTTGCATCCCAAGAAATCTTGAGGCTGGAAGTTGTTTGTTTACCTCTCCATCCTGCCTCAAACTCTACTGATGAAGACTGGGCACAATGACGAGCTGATGCTGCAAATCTCTCACCACTCCTCAATAATTGTTCTAGATCGTTTTTGAATTTACTGAGGACCGTGCAATGCAGGTGTTCTATCACTGTCTCAAAAGCAGGGTGCGTGTGCTGCAATGCATGAGACCAAGTGATCAACATGAGATACAATTGAAAAATCCAGCTTCATTTTCTAAGAATTGGCAAGATCCAGTATTTAACATTATAGCTGCCCTACATATGCGGAAACCGCTTCAGTTAACTTAATAGGACCCAAGAAAGATTATAAAACCGAGTGTTTCAGATGTTTGGAAGACAACACTTGATACTGCACACGTTGGCAGCCAATGATGTAAACTGTCATTGGCCATGCACTGATTCTTAAGAATATATTCACCTACATTGAATATAGAGTAAAGCATATTAGAGGTTCCTAAACTAATTCGGGGGGTCTCACATAGGTTCTGGAACTTTAAAAATCACCATCACGGTCCTGGAAGTGCAATTAGTGAATCATCTAGGGCCAAAGCTGCAAACAAGCAGCGTGAGCGAGCACGGTGGAAGGATGACGTGGCCGCTTCGGACCTGGATGATTCACTAATCACACTTCCAGGATCTTGATGATGATTTCAAAGTTCCGGGAACTACATGAGACCCCTGAAATAGTTTAAGGACCTATAATGTCCTTACTCTTTCCATTCTCCACCCGCTCGGCTTATAATGGCTGAAGACAATGTGGACACTCATGCTAGGGCAATATAATCCTCCAAGGTTACCAATCGCGTAACTTAGGATGGATGCTGTTCCATGACCAGACTAAACTCCAAGGCCAACCTCCTCCACAAGCATATCTCCAGTATGCCCAAGGTGCAGCCACGCCTCCAAGGATGCCCTTCACATCTTCATCCAATGCCCGCACGCCACTGAATCTGGCAAAGAGTCGGCATCACTCCACCTCGCCGCACCAATCTTGTGGGCATGCAGTATGCCCCTAGACTGGACCACTCCATCTGGTTGACCGTCCTGCTCATCAACCTGTGGAAGATTTGGGCCTCTCGAAACACCATGATCTTCAACAAGATCGACTATCATGGCTCGACCACCCTACGGCTTATCATTGACGACCTGACCCTATGGTCTCACCGGCAAAAGATGCCGGCTGAAAAGACCGCCGCCTTACATACCTATCCGCACGAACCCTCGTGTTCTTGTAATTCCTTCTGTGACCGTCTGTACGATGGTTACAGCCTTCAGTTATATA
>NC_041390.1:432730926-432743939 GCF_002162155.2 Triticum dicoccoides
CTTTATGTAAGTGAAGAGTGACAGAGTATGTTTAAATGAGTTACTCACATTTACAATTTCAGATTGTAACTGTTGACGTTTGACAGTTCTCACACCTTCGTCGAAGTACATGGTTTCCATGTCATAGCTGCAAGAAAAAGCAGTCAGATCAGAGATCGAACTGTATGAAACAAATGCCAAGATCATTTTCTTTATGTGCTTTCAAGAACTAATCAATTTCCACATAAACACTAATTGAAACAACCCCAGAGACCAAGACATTTGTACGACTATGCAGTACCAGAACAACCAAATAAATTCAGCTAACTCACATGACAAAATAAAACAAAAACCGAAAAAATAAACCATCAGCGTAAAAAGTATGAAAAGGTTTCCTTTCTTTTGAGATTTCTATCAAGTGATGCCATGGTACAGTACAAATGAATGGCGGTTTTAAGAAGTGATGTAAACATTATGAATTATGTATCTTCCGAGTTTTCCTACTCCTAAACTGTGTTGTGCTCGGGTTATTTTATAATTTGCTGTGGAAAAATAGTCACCAAAGCAGAAAAAAGTTGTGGGGAAAAGGCAAAAACTGGTTCAAAAAGCTTGATTACCATAAGACATAGCAGCATGGTAACACGACGCAAATGGCATTATAAGGAACCGCGTGCATTAATTGATCAATATGTTGGGTAACAGTTTAATATCCATATAGGCAGTACATGATGTGCATCAAAACAATATAGAACCTCAGACTTATGGGGACAAACAAACAAAGATCGAACATGCGTGCAAGGAAAATGTGCATTACACCGCTGAAGCAAATGAACAGCACGTAATTAAACTAACAGGTTCAGGGGTATGCTAATTGAGAAGACAAACATAATGAATCATGGTAATCAATGTGATTATCATAACTTTCTAGGAAGACCCTTGCCGGGAAAACTAGTCAATCACTCACTCTAATAGATAAAAATCAATAATGTCGCTAAGCTTCATGCCAAAGCTTCGTACTGGACCGGATGTTACAGCTGCCTCCAGCTCCAACCAACCCTGCAGAGCGAAATAATTAATTCCCATGGTGCTAGCTAAAGAGAAGATTAAGAACTATAACATAAGAGCAAAGGTAACCTCATCCAACATAAAACATCTAAGCTTTTCATCCGCAATGTCTTCACAACGAACAGTAGCAACCATGATCTAGAAAATGCAGGAAGAAAAAACAGTGAAATATATAATTTATATATGATATAAAAGGGATTTAGAAGCATGCTTAGGTACCCAATGAAGTGTTAGTTTTCTCAGACCACTGTCAATAAAAATACAATGACCTAACCTTGTGAGCGGGAAGGTTAAGGTCCTTATTTTCTCGTATTACTTTCCAGATATGCATTGCGCTAATACAGAAACCTGAAGCAGGTATGACACCTCTTCTATCAGCTGCTAAACCACCAGGATCGATTGAATGAATAAACTTGTGCCTGAGTTTCCCAACCTGCAAGTAAGTAAAAAAGGTAGGAAACGGTAGAGTACAAGGTCTTCCCCATAAAAAAAAGAGAGAGAGACTAGCTTGAGTTATTGATTCTACACAAGACGTCTAAACTAAAATATAGTTGCAACCAGCATGTGACAGAATAAGCATGTTAGCTTCTAACATACCTGCTCCTTAAATAGTTCTTCGTTCTCTTCATAACTTGACAATGCGGTGACCTCCACCTTTATATTGAACAAAATATATGTCAGTTGATATATGCAAGTCCCATTTTCAGTGAAAGTCATGCACTTACATTGAAGAATTCGCTTAGCGCAGCTTTCTTGAAGACTTCTGGTTTGGGAACAGAATCCCATATCTATTACAAACAGAAAAAAAATTGTGAATATTCCAATATGACAAAGCAGAAAAGGAAGGTGAGCAGAATGTAAGATAAGAAAACCTTGTGGATATCCTCCTTTAGAGCCTGGGCAAGATACTCTACGGGAGTCTGCAAATAAGAAGAAAATAATAATAATGAAATCATACAAATTATGCACGAGAATTGAGTGCCACTCAGTTGGCTAGCAGCTTATGCGCTTGCTACGCACACGTGGGTTCAAGACTTGGCCTCCATGCGGTGCCTCACAGTTGTTTTCCTAAATAAAAATGCCACAGGTGCTAGTTCCTCTTGGTCGAGTTTTATTTCTATATAAGCATGGCTATGTGCATGTAGAGGCCGGGAGAGAGATTTTCTTCCGTTGTCTAAAATACTAGAAGTTATGCATCTCTGACTCGGTAGTAGAGGAACAAAATTGTGTGTCTCGGTCTCTAGAACTGTACTAACCTTTGTTTTATCACGGATCACAAGCAGTAGCATCGTTTTCCGAGGGCTGAATAAACGCATCAAAACCTCAAATAGAGAAAAATAACTCATAAGAAACTAACACACATATGTAGTCAAAATAAGTACTTCCATGTCTGATTGCAACCGAGTTACCTCAAATATAGTTTTCAAAAGAGGCCTGTTAGCCGCATGTTCTCGGCCTATGTCATGACACCACCTGCAGAGTGCACATTTACAATTAGCAATCCACATGAAAAGGTTGAGCAAAATTGCTCTCTACTCATTGCAGTAATTCAGTTATAATTCACCAACTAAAGATTACTCAATGACATCAGCAACTCACAAATTTATCATTACAATATCAGAAACTGCAAGAGCGAAAAGGGCACTCTGCTTCTCAAAGGCTGTATCATCCTGCACGAGTAACACAAGGCACCAGTTAATAATCGTCGCTGGAATGTAACTTAATACTAAGAATTAACAATACCAACCAGTGAAAAAACGGAAATAAAAGGTGAAGCTCCTCATTTCAACAAAAGAAATATCAAATGTATGGTCAGAAGTGACGATATGTATCCTTTAAGTTGACGGTTTCATTTTGTCGAACTTGATACTTCGTAATAAACACTTTTAATAAAGACGTCTGGGTGCTCGAGAAAAAAAAAGATGGCTGACTTGCATTGCACAATGCAGAGGCCGGAGCCGCTCCCTCTTTTACGGAGAAAAAAAGTGGATGCCTGAAATTCTAGCTCAAACTGTCATAGGTGAAGGGACAGAGAACTTGCGAGAGTGTATTAGTTGGTTGCATTTCTAAGTATGTGCTCAAATCAGTTGCCTGGATTTAGGCTGCAAAATGGCAACTAGACGTACTATAGTGGCAAAATAGCATTTATAGCACACCACTGAGTGCTAAGAACCTCCATTTCGTACTGGAAACAAGAGCATAAATGTTATAGATCCTTGTAGAAAGTTAATAAGGGGACTAATGCAGCATGTGAATCACAGCAATTTTCTTCTCGGCATGTTAAGCACTCATACTTAGAAATGAGCACATACTTAGAAATGCAACCAACTAATACACCGTTAGGCGACAGGGAGGCGATCCGGGGCGATCTCCGCGCCCGACGGCGGAGCCACCGCCCGATGCCGGCGATCGCCGCCGGGTGGGCGGTCGCTTCTGGGCCCTCGCCGGATCTGACGATGATGATGCGGACGAGGATGGAGCGGAGCCGCCGGGGGAGTCACCGCCGTCTCCTACGCCGTCGGACCTAATCTGTGAATTCTTTCATTCAGGTTACTCGGAAGAGGAAGTAGCGACCACGGTGGACAAGGTGGTTCCCAGAGACGATCTGGCTCGTGAGGGGTTGCACGATGGAGAGAAGATCGAGATTGTTCGCCGGATCGTGCATAGAAGGACGGCGCCGTCGGCGCTTCGTCCATGGAAGGGACCTTTACCCAAGGTATGTTTGCCGAAGCTCACTGTGTTTGATCTGATCCGACCGGATGCGTGGGTTACGGTTAAGAGGAAGAAAGGACGGAGGTTGTTGTCCCGGAATGTGCGTCCGCCGGCGCCGGCCATGGAGGCCACGGCGACCGAGATTCGATCGACGAGGGCGACCGCGCTCGCTCAGCTGCTTGGTGCGGCCGGGCTGGATCGGGAGCCTTCGGGCCTCGTTGCCAATGGGCCGGACAATAATGGGTATGAGGCCCATTATGTCTTTCAAGGCCGGTCCGTTGAGTGTTTTCTGCCATGCACGTCCGATCCTTCGATCGTCCCAGCGCAGTCGGTACGTGCCGCTAGGGTTCATCGCCAGGGGAGTCGTGGTTTCCCGCAGTGTGGATCGGGCAGGGCGAGGAGGATCCCGCCGCTGCTAATGGCTGGACGTGGAGCGGGACCCCCTCCTGCTGCGAGTACCGCGGGGGGGGGGGGCTGGAAGGGCTCGACCGCCGCCGCCCCATGCGTCGGGACGGGGCGCACCGCCGGCCGGACAGCAGCCGCCGGCACTTGCGCCGGGTGCTGCAGGTCGTGGAGGCGCTCTCCAGCCGCGGCAGCAGCTGGGCGCTCCGGGAGTTCGGGCTCCTGAGGCGCAGCCAACGACGGCTGGCCGGGCAGCGCATAGACCCCCGGTGCCATCTCATGCTGCTGGGGTCGGCCGGGGAGGCCCTCGCCCTCCGCCGCCGGCGTCGCTGCTGATCCGGTGGCGGCAACTGCCGGGGGTCAGCGTGCACCCCCGCCACACCTTGCGGTTCGTCAGGCGCAGAATCGTTCGGGGCAGAATCAGGTTCAGAGTAATCAGAGTAATACCAGTGGGAGACCGACTGATGCACCTCGAGGCAAGTGGGGTGATGACGGGTTTGATGCGTATGGAGTAGGCCAGCATCGGGGCTCATCTTCAGCGGGAGGAGGTCGGGGTTATGCTTGGCAGAGTGACGGGTCTGCAGAGAGACCGTTCCTGGGGCCGGCTGGAGGCTTCGTTGAGGGGGCCTCAGGACCTGATAACAGGCACAGAGGAGGTTATCGCGGATACCGTGGTCGTGGTGGAGGCCGCGGAAGGTTCCGCCGGCCGCCTCCCCCTAGACATGTTGACTCTGACGGGGCGGCGATGGAGACTGATCAGACACCACAGGAGCTACCTCCCCAGGCGATGGAGGTGGTGAATGCACTTGCGGTTGCTGAGGTTCCTGGGATTGCGAAGGAGGCTGAGGTGGTTCAAGTGGCTGATTCTAAGAGGGCATCCAAGTACGCTCGGAAGAAAGAGAGAATGCTTTGTTACCGGTGCGGAGAGAAGGGGCACTTCATCGCGGAGTGTGTGGCCCAGCTGTGCGAATCCTGTGGTAAGCCTGCGCATGCTTCAGGGGATTGTCCTTTGCTGAGGGACCATATTCCAGCTCTTACTGTATATGGTGTGTACTGTGCGGAGCTGATGTTCTTCGAGTCAGCGGCTGCGAGGGAGATCCCAGCTGATACACAGAGCCTTACTTCTGGTTTGGTCAAGGTGACACAGGGAGATGTCTCCCAGGCTCAGATTGTGCAGAGACTTCAGGAGTTGGCTCCGGGTGATTTTCAGTGGGACCTCGTACCCGTTGAGGATAGAGTATTCAGAGTGGAGTTTCCTTCGATTGAGGACTTGCAGCGTTTGTTGAGCTTTGGGATGTGTAAGGTGCCAGGCACCAAAGGTATTTTGGAGTTCCACGAGTGGAAGAAAGTTGAGCCTAAGGGGAAGCCTCTTACTCAGGTGTGGCTGCGTTTCTCGGGGGCACCGTCTGAGGCTCTTTCTAATGTGCGTGTGGTGGCTAGTTTGGGGATTATGGTTGGTAAGACGGAGAAAGTGGATATGGCGTTCACTAGAGCTCAGGGGGTGGCTCGACTGCGAGTTAGCATTCTGGATATTGAGTATGTCCCAGACGTCATCAACTGGACCTATAGAGGCGAGGTGTTTCCACTTGATATTGAGTTTGAGGATGCAGAGTTGTTTGCTGAGGTTGCTGCTGGCACTGACGTGGATATGCACGATGGGGGTGATGATACAGGTGCTCCCAGGGAGCAGGCGGATGAGGCAGCACAGGAGCCCAATGGATCGGGGCCTGCTGCTCAGGAGCCGGAGAACGGAGCCGGGATGGAGCAGTCCCCGGCTTCGTCTTTGCCTCATAACTCACTGCGGTTTGGATCTTTTTTGCCGTCGTCGGCGCCTCCTCGTCTGTGGAGTGATCGGGTTGACTCTGACGATGCGTTCGAGCATTCGCTACCGGTCTTGGACTTTGGGCGGTCACCCCGGCAGTCGGCCAGCTTCAGTGCCCGTGTTGTTCAAGAGGTGGAGCCTCAGGAGTCGCCAGGGCGATCTAGGTCTTCGGTTTCCTTGCGGAGGGGAGGGGCGTCTGGGCAGGTGGCCACGACTCCCTCTCATTCTTCTGTTTCACAGCAGGCGGCGCAGGTACCTGTGTCCAGCCGGGGCGACATATCTTTGGGGCAGGAGGCCCTGGAGGTCCGTCTCGCGGGAGCCTCGTTGGTGGTGGGGTCGCCGGAGGTGCTAGGCAGGCGTCAGGGGCAGGTGGCCCCTGACCCTCTAGTACCGACGGCGGTCCTGCAGGTGGAGCGCACGGCTGCCACGGCGTCGGCTGGTGGGGTCGGACTAGGGCAGGAGGCCCTGGTGCCAACTCCGTCAGGCATCTCCACATCTCCTACGCGGTCCCCCTCTCCCAGACCTACTCCGGGAGCCGCTACTCGGGAGGAGGTGATCGCGTTCGGAGGGATCCGAGACCCTGCTTCCGAGGGGAGGCGGACGAGCTCTCGTCTCCAGGACCTTCCGGAGGTTGATGATTTGCAGCAGAGGTGCGCTATGCGGGCGGCCAAGCTGCGTGATGTGGAGAGCACAACAGGTATGTCAGTTAATGTTTCAAATTCTATTCTGCATTTCTCTAAGGATGAGATTATTAATAATGCAAACCAAGTGGGGGTGTCTCTTGGGAATAATAATTTGGAAATTGAAAACTCGGTTAATGATCTTTTAGATTTGGAAGCGGAACGGGCCTTGGAGTCTATTAGAAACCTAGCGGCTGTAAAACCTTTGAATGATGCGGAGATTGAGGCCTTGGGTGTTAGGGTGCTTGATAAATTCTGCGCGGACCTTGTTCCTCCGTCTGCGGAGCCTGATGAGGATGAACTCCAGGTAGATGATGCAGCCCATGTTCAACCAGAGCACGGTTATGAGGACCGGGCTACAGGTGATAACATTCCTAAACGTAAGTGGAAGCGGAAGGTGTACCCTGCATCCGCGGTACGCAGGAGTGCTAGAATTCGTAAGGCCAAAAAATTCCATGATGACCTATGAAAGGAATATTCTGGAATAGCAGAGGTCTTAAGGACTTGGCTAAACGTAGGTTTCTAGCGGAGGCATCTTTAGAGCACCGTTTAGATTTCATTGCTCTCTCTGAAACTGGTAGGGATAATTTTGCACCTCAGTTTCTTAACACGTTGTCGGGAGGGGTGGAATTCGATTGGCATTGTCTTCCTCCAAGAGGGAGGTCTGGGGGCATCTTGCTGGGTGTGAGATGTGATTCCCTTGAAGTCCGGAGTGTTGTTATGGGTGACTTTGCAGTGAAATTCAGAGTCAGGTCCAAAATAGATGGGTTTAACTGGGTGTTGGTGGCGGTCTACGGGGCTGCACAACCTGAGCTTAAACTTGAATTTTTGGCTGACCTGGTTCGAATTTGTGGGTCCGAACAACTCCCTATCCTGGTTGGGGGGGACTTCAACATTATTAGGAGGCGGGATGAAAAGAATAACGATAATTTTGATGGGCGATGGTCCTTTATGTTTAATACCATCATTGAGAGTTTGGATTTGAGAGAAATCGAACTCTCTGGTAGACAATTTACCTGGGCTAACTCTTTACCAAACCCGACATATGAGAAGTTGGATCGGGTTCTTGCAAGTGCCGAATGGGAGCAGAAGTTCCCTCTGGTCACGGTGCAGGCTCTAACGCGAGGAATTTCGGACCACACACCGCTATTTGTTGACTCAGGGGAGCCAAGGCATGTGGGAAACAAGAATACTTTCTCCTTTGAAACGTCATGGTTTGAAAGAGAAGGTTTCTTGGATATTGTTGCCAGAGAGTGGGCTAGAGAGTCTAGGGGTAGATCGCCTGTCGAGAGATGGCAGAATAAGGTTAGGCATTTGAGGTGCTTTCTTCGAGGTTGGGCTAAACATCTAAGTGGAGTTTATAAGGTTGAAAAAGACAAACTCCTGGAGATTATTCAATACCTAGAGGTTAAAGCTGAATCAGCGGTTCTTCAATCTGCGGATATGTGCTGTAAGATTGATGCGGAAAAGAGGTTGAAGGAACTTCTCCGCGAAGAAGAGCTGAAGTGGGCGCTCAGAGCAAAGGTTCGCAAAGTAATCCAAGGGGATGCGAACACTCAATTCTTTCATCTGATTGCGAATGGCAAACACAGAAAGAAAAAAATATTTCAGCTCGAGCAAGATGAAGGCACAATTGTTGGTCACGATAATCTTAAGCTATACATCACCGAATACTACAAGCAGTTATTTGGACCGCCGGAGGATAGCGCTGTGTCCCTCGATGAGTCCAGGACTGAGGATGTGCCTCAATTAACTGCTGCTGATAATGACATGCTAGTTGCGCCGTTTACGGAAAAGGAGGTTTTCGATGCCATCTCTCAGATGGAGAACAATAAGGCTCCCGGGCCGGATGGGTTCCCGGCGGAGTTTTACAAAAGATGTTGGCATATCATCAAATGGGATCTGCTACCCATGTTCCATGACCTTTTTGCTGGACGGCTTCAACTTTTTCATTTGAACTTTGGAACGATAACGTTGCTTCCAAAGAAGACCGACGCTCTCAGGATTGAGCAGTTCCGTCCTATCTGCCTCTTGAATGTCAGTTTCAAAATTTTTACCAAGGTTGGGACTAATAGGCTCACACAGATTGCGCATTCTGTGGTGCAGCAATCCCAAACAGCTTTCATGCCAGACAGAAACATCCTTGAAGGGGTGGTGGTGTTGCATGAAACGCTCCAGGAAATTCACTCTAAGAAACTTGATGGAGTCATCTTTAAAGTAGATTTTGAGAAAGCGTATGACAAAGTTAAATGGCCTTTTCTGCAACAAGCTTTGCGTATGAAAGGTTTCCACGAGGGCTGGAGGAGCCAGATTGAAACTTTTACGCAAAAGGGTAGTGTTGGCATAAAAGTGAATGACGATGTCGGTCATTACTTCCAGACACATAAGGGCCTGCGGCAGGGAGATCCGATGTCCCCTATTCTGTTCAACATAGTAGCCGATATGTTGGCGGTGTTGTTAGGGAGAGCCAAGTAAGTTGGCCAAATAGGGGGCTTGGTGCCACACTTAGTGGATGGGGGTATATCCATCCTGCAATACGCTGATGACACTATCATCTTCATGGAGCATGACTTGGTAAAAGCTAGAAATCTGAAGCTGCTGCTTTGTTTGTTTGAGCAGCTAAGTGGGCTCAAAATTAACTTCCACAAAAGTGAGTTGTTCTGCTTTGGGAGAGCCAAAGAGGAACAAGAGGATTACAAGCAGTTGTTCGGATGTGGTTTGGGTGAGCTGCCTTTTACCTACTTAGGAATTCCTATTCATCACCGCAAGCTCACGAATAATGAATGGAAGTGTATTGAGGATCGTTTCGAGAAGAAGCTAAGTTGTTGGAAGGGCAAGCTCATGTCGTATGGAGGCCGTTTAATTCTTATTAATTCGGTGCTCACGAGCATGCCCATGTTCCTTTTGTCCTTCTTTGAAGTCCCAGTTGGAGTTAGGAAACGACTGGACTTCTATCGATCGAGGTTCTTTTGGCAGGGGGAGGAGCCTAAGAGAAAATATTGGTTAGCGAAGTGGGATATCATTTGTAGACCGAAAGACCAAGGGGGTATGGGGATTGAGAATCTCGAAGTCAAGAACCGGTGCCTTCTTAGTAAGTGGTTGTGGAAGTTATCCTCAGGAACTGACGCCATGTGGGCTCAAATCCTGCGTAACAAGTATCTCCAAACCAAAACTTTGGCTCAGGTGTCGGTTAGACCAACTGATTCACCCTTTTGGAAAGGGCTTATGAAAGTGAAGCTTTCATTTTTTCAGAGATCAAAGCATTTAGTTGGTAATGGTGCAAGCACGAGATTCTGGGAGGATACTTGGCTTGGAGAGGCTCCCCTAGCAATCCAGTATCCGTCTCTGTATCGTATAGCTCGAAGGCGCGATGCTTTGGTTGCATCGGTCTTCGCCTCGATACCCCTGGATATCCAGTTTAGAAGATCGTTAGTGGGCAATCGTTGGGAAGAGTGGATGCATCTAGTTAGGAGACTGATGCAGGTACAACTATCTCAACAACCTGATAAATTACGCTGGAATCTCACTAGGTCGGGGGGATTCACGGTTAAATCAATGTATGTTGATGTTATTAATTCCAGCTCGATTCCTACTTCAAAGCATGTGTGGGACGTCAGAGTTCCTTTAAAGATCAAGGTGTTTATGTGGTTTCTACATAAACAGGTGATCTTAACAAAGGATAATCTTATTAAGCGTAATTGGACAGGACCTACTAGGTGTAGTTTCTGTGATCAGGGTGAAACCATTAAACATCTTTTCTTTGACTGCCCACTAGCTAGAATTCTTTGGACGACTATTCAAGTCGCTTTCAATATTACCCCACCAAGGTCGGTTAACATGTTGTTTGGGACATGGCTAACTAGGGTAGAGCCCGGGTTAGCAAAACATATTCGCTTGGGGGTTTGCGCTTTTTTGTGGGCGCTTTGGAATTGCAGAAATGACTTCGTCTTTAACAGGTCAACAAATATCCATGTTTTGCAGGTTATCTTCCGAGCAACGGCTCTTATCCGTTCCTGGTCGCTACTCACTCCGACGGAGGCCAGGGAGCTTTTGGTTACTGCTGCTATCCGATGGGAGATGGTAGCTCGGGATATATTCAGCCGGTTTGGATGGCGGTCGTGTAACAGGATAGGCAATTAGTTTACCTGTCTATTTTGGAGCCAAACGGCTGTGATGTATAAGTGCTTTGGCTAGCTTGTGTATCTAGCCTTCGGGCTCTGTGTGAGCCTTTTCTTACTTTTCTTGTTGACAACCTTGAGACTTGGAGACTTTGTGGACTATTTTATGCTTAATAAGATGGCCGTATGCATCATGCTGATGCAGAGGCCGGGGAAGCCCCCCTTTTCGAAAAAAAAGAAAAAAAAGGTGGTACAAAGGAAATAAGTGACGCGTACTACTTTTGTGGACATTAGTCAACAAACAGTTAAGAGGCAGAGGACTGGATGAATGCTAAAGGTTGAGGAATATACAAGCCATCCAAACTATAAAATGAAAGTATAGCATGAAAGCCCAATTGCATGCATAACAATCTAAACATCGAACAGGCTTGCAAGTACAGTAGAAAACAAGTCACCTCCCCTCTTTCCCTCCCATCCGTCCCCTCCAAATCCATCACAAGAGTGAACGGCTCGATGCCAACAGCTTCGGCAACCCAAATCCCCTTGGTGGTCTGATTCCTGGCAGCAACAGCAGCAATGAAAAGACATAAAAGCAGCATTTAACATCACAATCACCAAATCGAACAATTTTTGAAGAAAAAGGAAACTCGGCGTGGATGGCGTTTACCTTCCTTTCAAGGCATCCATCTCGGTGAAGCTTGTCCCGAAGAGATGGTTGAGCAGGGTGCTTTTCCCTGCCCGGTGAACAAAGTAGGCATCAGGAACGGCTTCCGAAATGAACTAGCACCTAAACAAAATCGCCACCGCACGACAAGTTCACATCACGCTAGAGGGAACTCAACCGACCGCACCGCTAGAGGATAGGATGCGCACTACGGAAACGAGCATACGGATTAATAACTGCGTAAACGGAAACCTGTTTAATTTATCGCTCTCCATTTTCTCATCGCCGTGAACCCCAAAGAGACAGTTGCATCCTCCCCTCACAAATCCCAACACAAGGAGCTGAATATTTCCGCACGGCAGAGGATGTGGGCTCACCGCTGCCCTGGGGCCCAAAGATGGAGACGACGGCGTAGGAGAGGCCGCGCTGCACGAGCCCCGCCGCCGCCGCGAACCGCTCCAGCGCGGGGCCGTCCATCTCCCCCTCAGCGCCCACCACCTGCGCCGTGTGGCGCTCGGAGCCATCGGCCGCCATGGCAAGAGTCGCGGGGAAGCAAAGGATCGAAGCGAGAGGCTTCGCTTCGCGCGCAGGCGCGGCAGAGCGGAAGGGGAGAGGGGGGGCAGGTGGCCGCGCTAGGCGAGCGAGGGTTTTATGCTTGATGGTTTTAATTAACGGGAAGGAGAAGATGGCGTGGCGGCGGGCGGCCCGACTCGACTAGAACGACCACGGCTCACCCTTCCGGCTCTTTCCATTTCCGCAACAGCTCTTCCTTTGAGTCCGACGCTGGACTTCCTTTTCTTTCCTTCTCTTTCTTTTAAAATCAAGGTAAAAGTTTTGTCTCATTCATTAATTAAGATAGAAAAAAGTTTGTTACAAGACACCCAAAAACACGGCATGCGGATTACTCGCATGAAATAAAAGACCCTAGCTTCTTTTCACCGGCGACGACCTAAAGGTTAGCCTCGGTAGAGATGGGGTAAAGCAAGATTGGCGGTGGAGCACTCTTATGCTTAAACACTCTTGCATTACGCTCGTTTCAAATTATCCATGAGACGAGCATGATGAGGGAGGCCTTGGCTTGACGGTTCGGCGTGCCCTCGGCAGAGGTGCTTGCCCACCACTCCTCCACCGAGTCGAACAAGGGCCAAGCAGAACTGTCAAGCCCGTGCATGATGAATTTCTCAATGGCCAAAGACCAAAGACGTCGTGTGTAGCAGCACTTATGGAAGAGGTGAGGCCCGCACTCTTGTATCGTCATGCAAAGAGGGCAGCGATCGCAATTTGGCCACCCACATTTTGCCAATCTATCGGTCGTTCAAATTATGTCTTGAAGGGCTAACCAAGCAAAAAAAATTGACTTTGGAGATGCCCAAACCTTCCAAACCATTTTGTCCAAGGGAGAAAGGATCGTCCCTAGGAACTATGCCTTGTACGCGAAGGTCGTCGAGTATTGTCCACAGGTCGTGTGTTTCTAAAGGATGCCATCCTCGGTGGGCTCGTCAAGACAGACCTCATTTAGTAACATCCACAGAGCGAAGAATTGTGTGATGTGCTCAACGGAGACATTGGTG
>NC_041390.1:432744245-432807391 GCF_002162155.2 Triticum dicoccoides
TTATCTGTACCTCTATACTCCTATACAGTATACCAGCATCAAGTAATGTAGATTGTTGGATCTTTTTAATCAGATGGCTCATATTTGTTGGTTTGTGTCCGAGAACTGTGTGGCCTAGTATATATATCAAACGGTCCCTATTGTAGGGATTCGATCTGGGTGATCTCACTATGCTGCCAGCTAGCCATTGTCAAGCGAAGTTTGTTGGCTGGACGTGATTCTCTAGTTGTTATTCGGAAATTTCTGGCTAGCTCCTGTGATAGAATACACCAACCACGCGATTCTTCAATTGCTATCCGGAATTTTCTGGCTAGCTCCCATAATAGAGTACACCAACCGCTAGAGTAGTACTCCTAGCAGGGCAGCTATTACTAATAGGCAGTGCGCGCTTCTTCAGTTGGTTCTACTAGTAGCCTCGAACAAGTCTTCCATGTCTCCTTTTAAGATTCCCCCTTGCTTCCTCGTTTTATTTTCAACTTCTATTCTTTGGGCTAGTAGTGGCAGGGATGGTGAAGCTTCATCGAACACAATGACATTGTGGTGCTTCTCTTAACTCCCACACTATAAGAACAAAGATTGCACACATGTCTTTTTTGTATAGGTCTGCCCCAGCTTATTAATGCACCATTCCTCCAATCTTGACCCCCTCAGGGGCACCCAGTCCGGTTTGTTGAGAGCTAGGAAACGAGAGTCCAAACCTCTCCCGTCTAGTAAGATGTGATTAGTGGTCTCCTTCTCCTACGCACAAAATGGACAAGCCTCCTGGTGCTCCAGTCCATGGCTTGCAAGTCTATCTGAATTGCAACGCCTGTTTTGTAGAGCTAGACAAAGAATTTGCATTGTAACGGGGCTTAGATTTCCACGTAAATTCAATAGTGGGGATTACCTCTCTGCCCGAGAACTTTGCCGCATATGCTAACCGAGCCGAGAACTCTCCATTTGCCTCCCAAGACCACGATATTGAATATATGGCATCCTGATCGAGCTGTACATGCGTCTTTTGCGTCCACAAAGTAGGAGACTACTGCAATATTTGGACTTCTTTTTATGACACCAATATGGCAGCATTAGAGCATTTCCAATAACTACCCACTTTTGGAGCACGAAAACAGGGTGTTGTAAAAAATGGGCATGAAAACAACTTTTTGGGGGCACGAGCAAGCACCGTCACCAACAGCTACCCTATCCGCATGGGAACCTCATTTATATCTTTCATCTTTATTCATACATATTGCACACATAAAAATATCAAACGCATAGCAATATCTTCCTCCTCAATCAAGTCAAATTCCTCATCCGATAAGGATTCGTCACAATAACTGGAGTCCTGTGAACTCATCTACAATACGAAACTATCTATAAAGCTACAATTCTACAAATGCACAAGAAAAACGCAAACAATTTTTCCCTTTGGACAAATTTCGTCGAACACCTTATGGGCGAGGAGGAGATATCCGGCCGATGGGTCGTCAGAGGCTACTGGATCCCGGGAGGAGATAAAAACGGCCACGGGAGGGGGGGGTCCTCCAACAATGTGGGGGAAGGCCGTTATGTAGACGAAAATCGGCAACGCCGCGCCATCGAGCCCCAAGCTCGTGGTCGATCTGCTTTGTCGCGGCAATGGGGCAACATGCTACGTGTTGGGGAACGTAGTAATTCAAAATTTTGCCTACGATCACGCAAGATCTATCTAGGAGAAATATAGCAATGAGCGGGAAGAGTGAGTCCACATACCCCCATAGACCGAAAGCGGAAGCATTAAGTAACGCGGTTGATGTAGTCGAGCGTCTTCACGATCCAACCGATCAAGTACCAAACGCACGGCACCTCCGCGATCTGCACATGTTCAGCTCGGTGACATCCCTCGAACTCTAGATCCAGCTGAGGCCGAGGGAGAGTTTCATCAGCACGACGGCGTGGTGACGGTGATGATGAAGTTACCGATGCAGGGCTTCGCCTAAGCACTACGACAATATGACCGAGGTGGAAATCTATGGAGGAGGCACCGCACACAGCTAAGAGATCAACTTGTGTGTCTATGGGGTGCCCCCCTCCCCCCGTATGTAAAGGAGTGGAGGAGGGGGCCGACCGGCCTCCTAGGGCGCGCCCCAAGGGGGGAATCCTACTCCTACTAGGAGTAGGTTCCCCCCTTTCCTAGTCCAACTAGGAGGGGAAGGAAAGGGAAGAGGGGAAGAAGGAAAGGGGGGCCGGCCCCCCTCCCCAATTCGGATTGGGCTTGGGGGGCGCGCCCCTCCTCTTGGTTGCCTCCTCCTCTCTTCCACTAAAACCCATGAAGGCCCATTAACCCCCCGGGGGGTTCCGGTAACCCCCGGTACTCCGGAAAATGCCCAAACCTATCTGAAACCTTTCCGGTGTCCAAACATAACCTTCCAATGTATCAATCTTTATGTCTCGACCATTTCGAGACTCCTCGTCATGTCTGTGATCACATCCGGGACTCCGAACAACCTTCGGTACATCAAATCACATAATTCACAATACATATCTTCATCAAACGTTAAGCCTGCGGACCCTACGGGTTCGAGAACTATGTAGACATGACCGGACTCATCTCCGGTCAGTAACTGAAAGTGCGTTATATCGACTAGAGGGGGGGTGAATAGGCGATTTTTATGAATTCTTCACTGAGGAATTTGCGGGTGAGGAAATTCCTGAGTGAAGAACTACTTGCAGCGGAATAAGTACTCAGAAGTAAACATAGCAGTGCATGAGCATGGTCTCCATGATGAAATGAAAACAAGTACATAGTACAGAAAGCGTAAACACAGGATAACACGTGATAAGACAAACAGACTGAAGAAATTGAACTGAGGAGATAGAGGAAGTCTTCAGTCAAAATCTTCAAACGGATATGAACAAGCACTCAACACATAAAAGAGGAAATGAAAGGGTTGAGGAAATGGAACCAGGTAACTTGGTGAAGACAATGATTTGGTAGACCAGTTCCAACTGCTGTGACAGTTGTACGTCTGGTTAGGGCGGCTAGGTATTTAAACCTAAGGACACACAGTCCCGGACACCCAGTTCTGAACAGGCAGTTCAGAACACTCAGTCCTCACCATATTTCCCTTGAGCTAAGGTCACACAGACCTCGCCCAATCACTCGTGGTAAGTCTTTAGGTGACTTCAAAACCTTCACAGACTTGGTCACTCGACGATCCACAATTTCCTCTTGGATGCTCTAGACCATGACGCCTAACCGTCTGGAAGATGCACAGTCTTCAAAGGTAACAAGCGTCGGATCCACGCAGGATCAATCTCTTCAGTGATGCTCAATCACTTTGGGTTTGTAGGTGTTTGGGTTTGGGTTTTCCTCACTTGATGATTTTCACTCAAAGTCCTCGGAGGATGGGATGCTCTCAAATGACAAGTGTCAGTTTCTCTCGGAGCAGCCAACCAGCTAGTGGTTGTAGGGGGCGGCTATTTATAGCCTAGGGAGCAGCCCGACGTGATAAGACATAAATGCCCTTCAATGATATGACCGTTAGGTGGAAGGATATTTTGGGACAGCTGGCGCATAGCACAGCAACGGTTGGAAATTTGACTAACAAATTCCTCAGGGCTATCATGTTCCTCACTGTGTAGGCAATCCGCACTCGTGAATTCCTAACTCCTCAGTCAGAACAAATTCCTCAGAGACCAGAAGAACTTCGTCTCTGTCACTGAAGAAATTTGACTGAACTGTATGAGATTTCCAATGGCTTCACTCGAAAGGATTGGTATGTAGGATTTGAGTTGAGCATCACATGGAAATTTTTTCCTTAGTATTTCCTTGACCCCCTTTAACAGTACGGTGTTTCCTATGACTCAAGAAAGAGAAAATGAAACTGCGAAAACAAAAGTCTTCATGCTTCATGCTCCTCGAATGAATACCAAGTCTTCAGGATTGCACCAATTTCTTCACTTTCAAAGTCTTCAGAAAGCCAAAGTCTTCAGTCGAAGAACTTCAATTTTAGGGGTCGACTTTCTCTCTAAATATCAAACTCGTCATAGACTTATAGACCTGTGTACACTCATAAACACATTAGTCCCTTAACCTATAAGTCTTCAATACACCAAAATCACTAAGGGGCACTAGATGCACTTACAATCTCCCCCTTTTTGGTGATTGATGGCAATATAGGTTAAGTTTTCAACGGGGATAAACATATGAAGTGTAAATACTAGAATTGGGGAATTTGATTGGAAGATATAGAAGAACTCCCCCTAAAGATGTGCATAGCGAGGAATGTTCTTTTAAAGCAAAGCACACTTGAAGAGTAGAATCATGGAGATCTCCCCCTATATCTTGTAATTCATACACGCATTGACATATAATATGAAGAATTTGAAATGTATGATGAAATATGGTGACTGATGTAATCCAGCATGCGTGCATTAACATTAATAAGGAATAAGCATGCAGGAAAGCACAACAAAAGTATCAGGCCACCATAGAGTTTAAGATTACAACTCGATCCAGCAAAGTCTTCAAAAGAACGAGAGTTGTAGCTTAGAAAAAAACGCCCATAAAAGTAGACCCGCTTGAAGACTAACTCAAATTTCTCCCCCTTTGTCATCGAAGGACCAAAAGGTTTGAAAATGAGGACTAACGCCCCTGAAGAATATCAAGTTGATGGAGGAGCACCAACGTTGTTGGGGTCGTTTGTCGTTGTAGGGCCTGCGCAGTGTCGTCCAAGTCTTCATACTCGTCGGTGTCACGAGATGAAGAATATGAACTGGCCACCAAGGTAGGAACTTTGACCTTCTTGAATTTCTTCGAAGGAGGTGCAGACCAGTCAAAATCTTCCTTGAGACCCATTTTCTTCAGATCTTCTTCACCATACAGATGAGATAAGACAGCCTAGGTGCGACCGAAAACTTCATGGAGGTAGTAATGGTTTTTCTTCACTGCATTATGTGTAGCAGTCATGTTGTGAAGAATAGAACCAAACTGACGCTTAACCCATTTATGATTTCGATCCACCTTCTGGTGAAGACTAAGAAGCAGCTCATGGTCAGTCATCACACGTGGAGTTGTGGCTTGAGGAGTAGACTTGGGTGCATTGGCAGCAGAATCATGGTGGCAGAGTCATCATTGGTGGAGTAAGCTGCAGCTTTGCGAAACTGACCATCCAATGGACGAATGCCTTCATCAATGACAAGAGGTGTCTTGCCCTTGTCATCAGTTGAAGTAAAAGTCTGCTTGAGGACTTCAATTAGGGGCAAGTAGCTGAGGTGGTTCTGAAAATCAGCCTTGTAGTTGAGTGAAGACCTTGTTCTGAGGAATCTCATAATCCAAGGAGCATAAGGCTTCAACTCAAACAGAGAGAGTGCAACATTTGCCAGAGTCCTCATGAAGAAATCATAATAATTGGTTGGAATGCTATGAATGATGTTGAATAGTAGATTCTTCATGATGCCAACTATTTTCTCATCAGATGAGTCGTGGCCTTTGATGGGACTCATTGTCCTCGTCAGAATGCGATAGACTATTCTGGGCACATAGAACAAGTCCTTTACGAGGAATTTGGTCCTTGGGGCTTGACCGGGCTTTAGAGGCTTCATTAACACTTGCATGTAATGAGCAGTGCGTTCAGGTTCTTGGTACAGGCAGCGAGCTCCTTCACTGGGTGGACTGATGGGCGGGGCGTGAAGCAATTCAGAGGTCGGTGCCTTATAATGAGTATTATCGGTCATCCAGTCCAAGACCCAGGTGTTGATGTCTTCAGGATCACCTGTGATATGCAGTGTAGCATAGAACTGAAGAATAAGCTCTTCATTCCAATCAACAATGTTATAGAAAAAGTTGAGGAGGCCTGCGTCATGAAGCACACTAAGCACAGGAGTGAAACAAGTCAATGATTCCATGTCCACATGAGGAATATGCTCATGGTAGAAGATTTTGTCCTTGTTGAAAAGCAGCGAAGAATAGAAATTGGCCTGGCTGGTAGTCCAGAAGCGCTTCCTCCTAAGACGAGCAGAGTCATAAGGATTGTAGTTAGTGAAGAATACATGCTCGCCAAAGAAGTCATCAGCCTTGAATTTTTTGTTTCTTTGAGAAGGGATCCTTTGACTTGGGATGAGGAGTGTCAGTCAATTGCATCACAACCTCAGGGATCTCAATCTCAGGTTCCACAGACTGAGGAATTTTAGGTACTTCTTCAGTGGCAGCCTGGGACTTCAATTCTGCATTTACATGTTCATCAGCACTAGTGGCTGGAATTTCTTCATGGATGGACGGAGTTGCACAGGGTTCTTCAGATCCCATTTGGACTTCAGTAGTTACTGGGGACTGAGGAATTTGTTGAAGAGGTGTGAACAGAGGAGAGTTGGGGTGCTGACTTTCCCAAAAGTCATCATTCAGCACTGGCGTGGTGCATCCAATGTCCACATCGACTTCTTCATCCATTTCTTCAACACCGGTCTTTTCAGCAGTGAACTGAGGCATGGGCGATGAGATAATTGGGGTTGAAGGGATTTCATCCACTTCAATTTCTTCATCCAACTGCTCTAACGAAGCAGCAAAGGAATTCTCTTCATCGGATTCACTTGGAATCACATATTCTTCATCAAAAGGAACAAGGTCCTTTGATGGCATGGTTGAGATAGGAACAACATCAATTGGGTTGGCAAATGAGCTGGTCAATGGCTTCATCTTCTTCGGGGCTGAAGAATCTGATGAAGTTGATGCCTTCCTTTTCTTCACTGATGCACGCTCTGCAGCCTTGGTCTTCTTCACATCCGATGCAGATGGAAGGATCGAAGTTGGTGTAGGCGCAGGAGGAGCAGAGGAATTTGGTTGAATTTCTTCATGCGCAACGGATGCAGTTACCTTGACGTCTTCACTTTGTTCAAGCACAACTGATGCAGTTGCCCTGACGTCTTCACTTTCTTCAGGCACAACTGTAGTGGTTGCCCTGGTAGTTTCTTTAGTGGGTAGAATGCAGTCATCAACCCTGGAATTAGCATTTTCTTCAGCAGCCTGATTGTCATCAGCGGTGCTGGCATTTTCTTCGGTAGGCTGAGCAGATGCTTCAGCCTGAGGAATTTCATGTTGCATTGGGGCTGCAACATTTGAAGTGAAGTTGTCAGCGAGCCTCACAAAACGAACCTTGGCTCCCAGCCAATCAGCATGGTATGCGTCAAATTCATCACTGAGTTTCTTGATCTCAGACTGTATATTAACGAGTTCTTCAGTTGTCATAGAGACAACGTTTTTCTTCAGGTAGCACTCCTTTTTGTACTGCGCTTCCTTGATCTGGTTGGCCTTCTCAAACTTCCATTTTTCTTCTTATATGAAGTGAGTCAACATATGACTTTGGCCAGGAGTCAGCTTGAAATCAGACATAGGAGTATTTGGGTCCTTGTGCCATAGGTCAATGTACTCAAGGATCAACTTTGGATCCAAAAGCAGAGTGATACGTCCATTTTGCATCATGCTTTTATATCGATATTTATTGCATTATGGGCTGTTATTACACATTATGTCACAATACTTATGCCTATTCTCTCTTATTTTACAAGGTTTACATAAAGAGGGAGAATGCCAGCAGCTAGGATTCTGGGCTGGAAAAGGAGCAAATATTAGAGACCTATTCTGCACAGCTCCAAAAGTCCTGAAACTTCACGGAAATCATTTTCAGAATATATAATAAATATTGAGCGCAAGAAGTTCACCAGGGGGCCACACCCTGCCCAGGAGGGTGGGGGGCGCGCCCTAACCCCCTGGGCGCGCGC
Source organism: Triticum dicoccoides (assembly GCF_002162155.2). Lineage (NCBI taxonomy): Eukaryota > Viridiplantae > Streptophyta > Magnoliopsida > Poales > Poaceae > Triticum > Triticum dicoccoides. Next base: position 432,751,986 of record NC_041390.1, read on the forward strand.
CCCTACCTCGTGCCCCCCCCCCCGATGGCCCTCCGATGGCCATCTCTGCTATATGGATCTTTAGATGAGAAAAAATCATAAGCCATCTTCCCGGACGAGACTCCGCCGCCACGAGGCGGAACCTTGGCGGAACCAATCTAGGGCTCTGGCGGAGCTGTTCTGCCGGGGAAACTTCCCTCCTGGAGGGGGAAATCATCACCATCGTCATCACCAACGCTCCTCTCATCGGGAGAGGGCAATCTCCATCAACATCTTCACCAGCACCATCTCCTCTCAAAACCCTAGTTCATCTCTTGCATCCAAGTCTTGTCTCCAAGCCCGGGATTGGTACTTGTGGGTTGCTAGTAGTGTTAATTACTCCTTGTAGTTCATGCTAGTTGGTTTATTTGGTGGAAGATCATATGTTCGGATCCTATATGCATATTAATACCCCTCTGATTATGAGAACATGAATATGCTTTGTGAGTAGTTATGTTTGTTCCTGAGGACATGGGAGAAGTCTTGCTATTAGTAGTCATGTGAATTTGGTATTCGTTCGATATTTTGATGAGATGTATGTTGTCTCTCCTCTAGTGGTGTTATGTGAACGTTGACTACATCAACACTTCACCATTATTTGGGCCTAGAGGAAGGCATTGGGAAGTAATAAGTAGATGATCGGTTGCTAGAGTGACAGAAGCTTAAACCCTAGTTTATGCGTTGCTTCGTAAGGGGCTGATTTGGATCCATATGTTTCATGTTATGGTTAGGTTTACCTTAATACTTTTATTGTAGTTGCGGTTGCTTGCAATAGAGGTTAATCATAAGTGGGATGCTTGTCCAAGTAAGGACAGCACCCAAGCACCGGTCCACCCACATATCAAATTATCAAAGTACCGAACATGAATCATATGAACGTGATGAAAACTAGCTTGACGATAATTCCCATGTGTCCTCGGGAGCGCTTTTCTCTATATAAGAGTTTGTCCAGGCTTGTCCTTTGCTACAAAAAGGATTGGGCCACCTTACTGCACTTTATTTACTTTTGTTACTTGTTGCTTGTTACAAATTATCCTATCACAAAACTATATGTTGCCTATTATTTCAGTGCTTGCAGAGAATACCTTGCTGAAAACCGCTTATCATTTCCTTCTGCTCCTCGTTGGGTTCGACACTCTTACTTATTGAAAGGACTACTATAGATCCCCTATACTTGTGGGTCATCTAGACTCTTTTCTGGCGCCATTGCCGGGGAGTGAAGCGCCTTTGGTAGGTGGAATTTGGTAAGGAAAAATTTATATAGTGTGCTGAAATTTATTGTCACTTGTTACTATGGAAAGTAATCCTCTGAGGGGCTTGTTCGGGGTATCTTCACCCTGACTAGTAGAGCAAAGAGTTGCTCCTCAACCTACTGAACCTACTGAAAATGAAAATGTCTTCTTTGAAATTCCTTCGGGTATGATAGATAAACTGCTAGCTAATCCTTTTGCAGGAGACGGAACAATTCATCCTGATGAGCACCTAATATATGTGGATGAAGTTTGTGGATTATTTAAGCTTGCAGGTGTACCCGGAGATGTTATTAAGAAGAAGGTCTTCCCTTTATCTTTGAAGTAAGATGCATTGACATGGTATAGGCTATGTGATGATACGGGGTCATGGAACTACAAACGATTGAAATTGGAATTTCATCAGAAGTTCTATCCTATGCATCTTGTTCATCGTGATTGCAATTATATATATAATTTTTGGCCTCGCGGAGGAGAAAGCATCGCTCAAGCTTGGGGGAGGCTTAAATCAATGTTATATTCATGCCCCAATCATGATCTCTCAAGAGAAATGATTATTCAAAATTTATATGCTCGGCTTTCTGATAACAATCGCACCATGCTCGATACTTCTTGTGCTGGCTCTTTTATGGCGAAGACTATTGAATTCAAATGGGATTTATTGGAAAGAATTAAACGCAACTCTGAAGATTGGGACCTCGACAAAGGTAAGGAGTCAGGTATGACACCTAAGTTTGATTGTGTTAAATCTTTTATGGATACCGATGTTTTCCATAAATTTATCACTAAATATGGACTTGACTCTGAGATAGTAGCTTCTCTTTGTGAATCTTTTGCTACTCATGTTGATCTCCCTAGGGAGAAGTGGTTTAAATATCATCCTACCATAGAAGTAAAAGTAGTTGCACCTATTAAAGTTGAAGAAAAGACTGTCACTTATAATGATCCTATTATTCCTATTGCTTATGTTTAGAAACCACCTTTTCCTGTTAGGATAAAGGATCATGCTAAAGCTTCAACCGTGGTTCGTAAATGCAATATTAGAACTTATACACCCGCTGAGCAAATTAAAGTTGAACCTAACATTGCTATTGTTAAAGATCTCTTGTCTGATAATATTGATGGGCATGTTATTCATTTCCGTGATGAGACTGCTAGAATTGCTAAACCTTGTGCTAAAGATAAACCTAGATCTTTGGTAGGCATGCCTGTTATTTCTGTTAAAATAGGAGATCATTGTTATCATGGCTTATGTGATATGGGTGCCAGTGCTAGTGCTATACCTCATGACTTATACAAAGAAATTATGCATGATATTGCACCTGCTGAGATAGAAGATATTGATGTCACAATTAAACTTGCCAATAGAGATACTATTTCACTAATTGGAATTGTTAGAGATGCTGAAGTGTTGTATGGGAAAACTAAATATCCTGCTGATTTTCTTGTTCTTGGTTCCCCACAAGATAGCTTTTGTCCCATTATATTTGGCAGACCCTTCTTGAACACTGTTAATGCTAAGATAGATTGCAAAAAGGATGTTTTTACTATTGGTTTAGGTGATATGTCTCATGAATTTAATTTCTCTAAATTTCATAGACAACACCGTGAAGAGGAATTGCCTAGTAAAGATGAAATTATTGGTCTTGCTTCTATTGCTGTACCTCCTAGTGATCCTTTAGAACAATATTTGCTAGACCATGAAAATGATATGTTTATGAATGAAAGAAGGGAAATAGATGAAGTATTCTTTAAATGGGAACCCATCCTGAAACACAATTTGCCTATTGAAATCCTAGGGGATCCTCCTCCACCCAAGGGTGATCCCGTGTTTGAGCTCAAACCGTTACCTAACACTCTTAGATATGCTTATCTTGATGAGAAAAAGATATATCCTATTATTATTAGTGCTAACTTTTCAGAGCATGAAGAAGAGAGATTATTGAAAACTCTGAAGAAGCACCGAGCTACTATTGGATATACTCTTGATGATCTTAAGGGCATTAGTCCCACTCTGTGTCAACACAAAATAAATCTGGAGGATGATGCCAAACCAGTTCGTGATCATCAATGACGGCTGAATCCTAAGATGAAGGAAGTGGTAAGAAAGGAAATACTAAAGCTTCTTGAGGCAGGTATAATTTATCCCGTTGCTGATAGTCAGTGGGTAAGTTATGTCCATTGTGTCCCTAAGAAGGAAGGTATTACTGTCGTTCCTAATGATAAAGATGAGTTGACCCCACAAAGAATTATTACAGGTTATAGGATGGTAATTGATTTCCGCAAATTAAATAAAGCTACTAAAAAGATCATTACCCCTTACCTTTTATCGATCAAATGCTAGAAAGATTATCCAAATATACACATTTTTGCTTTCTAGATGGTTATTCTGGTTTCTCTCAAATACTTGTGTCAGCCAATGATCAATCAAAGACTACTTTTACTTGCCCTTTTGGTACTTTTGCTTATAGACGTATGCCTTTTGGTTTATGTAATGCACCTGCTACCTTTCAAAGATGCATGATGGCTATATTCTCTGACTTTTGTGAAAAGATTTGTGAGGTTTTCATGGACAATTTTTTTCATCTATGGATCCTCTTTTGATGATTGCTTAAGCAACCTTGACCGAGTTTTGCAGAGATGTGAAGAAACTAATCTTGTCTTGAATTGAGAAAAGTGCCACTTTATGGTTAATGAAGGTATCGTCTTGGGGCATAAAGTTTCTGAAAGAGGCATTGAGGTTGATAAAGCCAAGGTTGATGCTATTGAAAAGATGCCATGTCCCAAGGACATCAAAGGTATAAGAAGTTTCCTTGGTCATGCTAGTTTTTATAGGAGGTTCATTAAGGACTTCTCAAAAATTTCTCGGCCTCTGACTAATTTATTACAAAAAGATATGCCATTTGTTTTTGATGATGATTGTGTAGAAGCATTTGAAATACTTAAGAAAGCATTGATCTCTGCACCGATTGTTCAGCCACCTGATTGGAATTTACCCTTTGAAATTATGTGTGATGCTAGTGATTATGCTATAGGTGTTGTTCTAGGGCAAAGAGTTGATAAGAAACTAAATGTTATTCAATATGCTAGTAAAACTCTAGACGATGCTCAGAGAAATTATGCTACTACTGAAAAAGAATTCTTAGCAGTTGTATTTGCTTGTGATAAGTTCAGACCTTATATTGTTGATTCTAAAGTAACTATTCACACGGATCATGCTGCTATTAAATATCTTATGGAAAAGAAAGATGCTAAACCTAGACTTATTAGATGGGTTCTCTTGATTTGCATATTATTGATAGAAAGGGAGCTGAAAAACCCCGTTGCAGACAGCTTGTCTAGGTTAGAAAATGTTCTTGATGACCCACTACCTATTGATGATAGCTTTCCTGATGAACAATTAAATGTCATAAATGCTTCTCATACTGCTCCATGGTATGCTAATTATGCTAATTACATTTTTGCTAAATTTATACCACCTAGTTTCACATACCAGCAAAAGAAAAAGTTCTTCTATGATTTGAGACATTACTTTTGGGATGACCCACATCTTTATAAAGAAGGGGTAGATGGTGTTATTAGACGTTCTGTACCTGAGCATGAACAGGAACAGATCCTACGCAAGTGTCACTCCGAGGCTTATGGAGGACACCACGCTAGAGATAGAACTGCACATAAGGTATTGCAATCCGGTTTTTATTGGCCTACTCTCTTCAAGGATGCCCCTAAGTTTGTCTTATCTTGTGATGAATGTCAAAGAATTGGTAATATTAGTAGACGTCAAGAAATGCCGTTGAATTATTCACTTGTCATTGAACCATTTGATGTTTGGGGCTTTGATTATATGGGACCTTTTCCTGCCTCTAATGGATATACACATATTTTAGTTGCTGTTGATTACGTTACTAAGTGGGTAGAAGCTATTCCAACTAGTAGTGCTGATCATAACACCTCTATTAAGATGCTTAAAGAAGTTATTTTTCCAAGGTTTGGAGTCCCTAGATATTTAATGACTGATGGTGGTTCACATTTTATTCATGGTGCTTTCCGTAAAATGCTTGCTAAGTATGATGTTAATCATAGAATTGCATCTCCTTATCACCCACAGTCTAGTGGTCAAGTAGAATTGAGCAATAGAGAACTCAAATTAATTTTGCAAAAGACTGTTAATAGATCTAGAAAGAATTGGTCCAAGAAAATTGATGATGCATTATGGGCCTATAGAACTGCATATAAAAATCTTATGGGTATGTCTCCGTATAAAATGGTCTATGGAAAAGCATGTCACTTACCTCTTGAACTAGAACACAAAGCTTCTTGGGCAATTAAAGAGCTTAACTATGATTTCAAACTTGCCGGTGAGAATAGGTTATTTGACATTAACTCACTTGATGAATGGAGAACCCAAGCCTATGAGAATGCCAAATTATTTAAAGAAAAAGTTAAAAGATGGCATGACAAAAGGATACAAAAGCGTGAGTTTAATGTAGGTGATTATGTATTGCTATACAACTCTCGTTTAAGATTTTTTGCAGGAAAACTTCTCTCTAAATGGGAAGGTCCTTACGTTATTGAGGAGGTCTATCATTCCGGTGCCATAAAAATCAACAACTTCGAAGGCACAAATCCGAAGGTGGTGAACGGTCAAAGAATTAAACATTATATCTCAGGTAATCCTATAAATGTTGAAACCAATGCTATTGAAACCGTTACCCCGGAGGAATACATAAGGGACACTTTCTGGAACGTTTCAGACTCCGAAAAGGAATAGGTATGTGGTACGGTAAGTAAACCGACTCTAAAACAGTTCTAATGGCAATTTTCTTCCGTTTTGGAATATTTAAAAAATAGAAAAATAAGAAGCAGTCCGGGAAGGACACGAGGGCTCCACGAGGGTGGAGGGCGCGCCCTACCCCCTGGGTGCGCCCCCTACCTCGTGGGCACCTTGTGCGCTCTCCGGACTCCGTTTTCTTACACGACACATATTTTGGTCGGTAAAAATTCATTATATAATCTCCTGGAGGTTTTGACTCCCGTATCACGCAAATATCTCCTGTCTTTGTTTCGAGCTATCCTGCTGCAGATTTGAGCAACATGTCGTCCCCGGATTCGGAAGGAGAGAGCTATGTGGCTGATTACCTTGCAGATCCTAAAGTCTATGGGGATGTGGAGCATTGTGGTTGGACTACGGAAGAAGAAGAGGACTACGAATCTAAGGGAAAGGAGGAGACGAGCTCAGATGAAGATGAAGTCCCACTACCTCAACCTGGGGACATGCATGTGGAGTTCAAAAAGTCAAGCCTCCCTGATAGAGTAAAGAAACCTAAGACCGAGTTTATCCCTTTTCGCCTCTTGCAGGAAAACAAGCAGGAACTATGCAAAAAGATACTGAGCCTGGAGCAGGAGATCGAGGACCTAAGGGACCAGAATTCTGTCCTCAAGCGTAAATTAAGGAAGAAGCCTACGCCATCAACAAGACCATCACCTTCTTCACCAACAAAGAAGAACTGAGTATCTGGTATGGGCACTCCCCTTGGCAACTGCCAAGCTTGGGGGAGTGCCTCGGTATCGTATCACCATCACTTCTATCTTTACCATTTTTCTTAGTTCGACCCTTTTGGTAATATGTTGATCTAGTAGAATAAAAGTTTTTAGTATGATCTAGTTGTGAGTTTTGCTTTATGATCCTTCTATGTAATCGAGTCCGTGAGCTTTATATAATAAAGATTAGTGTTGAGTCAAGGGCTTGATTATTTTGCCATGATCTTGGGTGAATAAAAGAAAAGGAGAAAAATAAAAAGAAATAAAAGAGATCATATGGATCTTATGGAGAGTAATGAGCTCACATAGAAAAAGTATGATGAATAAAAGCTGTTGAGAGTTGACAAACATAGTTTTGGTCATCATTGCAATTAATAGGAAGTAATAAAGAAAGAGAGGTCTTCACATATAAATATACTATCTTCGACATCTTTTATGATTGTGAGCACTCATTAAAATATGACATGCTAAAGAGCTGACATTGGACAAGGAAGATAACATAATGGGTTATGTTTTCTTACATCTGAGATAAATCATATTGTCATGGATCATCCAACATGGTTGAGCTTGCCTTTCCCCCTCATGCTAGCCAAATTCTTTGCACCAAGTAGAGATACTACTTGTGCTTCCAAACACCCTTAAACCAGTTTTGCCATGAGAGTCCACCATATCTACCTATGGATTGAGTAAGATCCTTCAAGTAAGTTGTCATCGGTGCAAGCAATAAAAATTGCTCTCTAAATATGTGTGATTGATTGGTGTGGAGGAAATAAGCTTTATACGATCGTGTGATATGGAAGAAATAAAAGCGACAGACTGCATAATAAAGGTCCATATCACAAGTGGCAATATAAAGTGACATTCTTTCGCATTAAGATTTTGTGCATCCAACCATAAAAGCGCATGACAACCTCTGCTTCCCTCTGCGAGGGGCCTATCATTTACCTTTATCTCCTACCTTACATAAGAGTCATGGTGATCTTCACCCTTCCTTTTTACATTTTATCTTTTGGCAAGCACAACATGATGGAAAGATCCTGGCATATATGGCTAATTGGATGTGAGTTTTCATGAACTATTATTGTTGACATTGCCCTTGAGGTAAAACGTTGGGAGGCAAAACTATAAGCCCCTATCTTTATCTGTGTCTGATTAAAACTCCATACCCATAAGTATTGCATGAGTGTTAGCAATGGTGAAAGACTATATGATAGTTGAGTATGTGGACTTGCTAAAAAGCTCTTATACTGACTCTTTCCTATGTTATGATAAATTGCAATTGCTCCAATGACTGAGATTATAGTTTGTTAGTTTTCAATGAAGTTTACGATTCATACTTGAAATTGTGATTGAATTGTTACTCTAGCATAAGAGATCATATGAGATAAATTATATAAGTTGTTGTTCTAAGAATGATCATGATGCCCTCATGTCCGTATTTTATTTTTATCGACACCTCTATCTCTAAACATGTGGACATATTTTTCGATTTCGGCTTTCGCTTGAGGACAAGCGAGGTCTAAGCTTGGGGGAGTTGATACGTCCATTTGCATCATGCTTTTATATCGATATTTATTGCATTATGGGCTATTATTACACATTATGTCACAATACTTATGTCTATTCTCTCTTATTTTACAAGGTTTACATAAAGAGGGAGAATGCCGGCAGTTGGGATTTTGGGCTGGAAAAGGAGCAAATATTAGAGACCTATTCTGCACAGCTCCAAAAGTCTTGAAACTTCACGGAAGTCATTTTCAAAATATATAATAAATATTGAGCACAAGAAGTTCACCAGGGGGCCACACCCTGCCCACGAGGGTGGGGGGCGCGCCCTACCCCCTGGGCGCGCCCCTACCTCGTGGGCCCCCTGGTGGCCCTCCGATGGCCATCTTCTGCTATATGGAGTCTTTCGATGAGAAAAAAATCATAAGCCATCTTCCCGGACGAGACTCTGCCGCCACAAGGCGGAACCTTGGTGGAACCAATCTAGGGCTCTGGCGAAGCTATTTTGCCGGGGAAACTTCCCTCCGGAAGGGGGAAATCATCGCCATCAACATCTTCACCAGCACCATCTCCTCTCAAAACCCTAGTTCATCTCTTGTATCCAATTCTTGTCTCCAAGTCCGGGATTGGTACCTGTGGGTTGCTAGTAGTGTTAATTACTCCTTGTAGTTCATGCTAGTTGGTTTATTTGGTGGAAGATCATATGTTCAGATCCTATATGCATATTAACACCCCTCTGATTATGAACATGCTTTGTGAGTAGTTACGTTTGTTCCCTAGGACATGGGAGAAGTCTTGCTATTAGTAGTCATGTGAATTTCGTATTCGTTCGATATTTTGATGAGATGTATGTTGTCTCTCCTCTAGTGGTGTTATGTGAATGTTGACTACATCAACACTTCACCATTATTTGGGCCTAGAGGAAGGCATTGGGAAGTAATAAGTAGATGATGGGTTGCTAGAGTGACAGAAGCTTAAACCCTAGTTTATGCGTTGCTTCGTAAGGGGCCGATTTGGATCCATATGTTTCATGCTATGGTTAGGCTTACCTTAATACTTTTGTTGTAGTTGTGGATGCTTGCAATAGAGGTTAATCATAAGTGGGATGCTTGTCCAAGTAAGGACAGCACCCAAGCACCGGTCCACCCACATATCAAATTATCGAAGTACCGAACGCGAATCATATGAACGTGATGAAAACTAGCTTGATGATAATTCCCATGTGTCCTCGGGAGCGCTTTTCTCTATATAAGAGTTTGTCCAGGCTTGTCCTTTGCTACAAAAAGAATTGGGCCACCTTGCTGCACTTTATTTACTTTTGTTACTTGTTGCTCATTACAAATTATCCTAACACAAAACTATCTGTTACTTATTATTTCAGTGCTTGCAGAGAATACCTTGCTGAAAACCGCTTATCATTTCCTTCTGCTCCTTGTTGGGTTCGACACTCTTACTTATCGAAAGGACTATGATAGATCCCCTATACTTGTGGGTCATCACAGAGGCACACTTGTGTCCTTGGCTCTAGCGGCCTTGACTTGCCTGTCTCTGATGATTTCTGCAAGTTCATCATCATCAGCTTCGTCTTCATCTGACGGCACTTGAAAAGCGACCTGCTTCTTTTGAGGACTTGGTCGAGAGCCTCGTCCAGCAGTTGCCTTGGTCTTCAATAGAGTGGGACCAGTTGAAGAATGCAGTGGATCTGAGAAACTAGCAGATGCTCCTGAGGCAATAGAGATGTCCGTCGTCCTTTGGCACGTGGCGAGATGCGCAGGTGTTGAGGATTTGGTCGGAGCAACTGAGGACTTTGGCGGAGGAGCTGAGGATTTTGAAGTGGGAGCAGCTTGAGGAGTTGGCCGTGAGGGTTTTGAAGAATCTGGCCGTGAGGGCATTGCTGAGGAACTTGGCCGTGAGGGCATTGCTGGTGAAGCACTTGGCTTGTGAGCAGGCTTCTTTGTCATGGCCTTCTTTGGCTTGCTTGTAGAGGCCTCAGCAGTGGTAGCAGCAGAGTCTTCATTGAATTTCCTCACTGCTTCTCTTGCTTGTCTGGCCAACTTGGCCTGGCGCTTGGCCCATTCATTAGGATAATCCTCACCGCGCTTGGGGCTGGTGGGATCTGCTTCTTGGCTAGGTGCCAACGGAGGTCTTGGGCATGGAGGATTGAGAGCGAATTTCTTCATGTACTTGGGAGTAACATACCTGTACTCCCTCCACTCTCTTGCCCATCTCCTCTCTATTCTTTGAATGCACACTTTGTGCTCATTCATGGTTTCTTTTCCATGAGTGGCCTCATTAGGAGTGCAATAGTCCTTGTATATGTCATCGGGGATCTCAAAAGTTGTATTGACCTTAGGCCTCTTTCCTCCCTTCTGTGGCTTCTTTCCATCAGCCATTTTCTTCAGATGAGGAATTTGAACAATGGAATTATCTGAAGATGTATGCAACTTTTCTTCGAGGAACGCTGCAAATGAGTTAAGTTGATGAGAACCTGGTGATTCAGCAGCTGACATGAGTACCTGTGAACAGAGTATAGTTGTGAGGAATATGGAGAGGTCATATGCGTTCTCAGAGGTTTTTCAAAAAGGAGCAAGTTTGAGGAATTTGACCAGATGAGTCTTGAAGAATTTCACTAAGCATTCTTCGTCTTAGGTTCCAGAGATGTATAGATCGAAAATCCACACATTTGAGGAATCTTGAAGAAAAATATAGCTTTAGAGAAATGAATCAAGAATAGATGACATGTGAGGTGTTCAGTGTGTGATGAATTTGAAGTATAAACACCTTTGAAGATTTTGTAGTTATCATTTGAATCAAAGGAGGGCAGTAAAAGTAACTTTTCATTACCCTGGACGAAGAACACGACGAACTGAGAGGTGTAGATGTGAAGTTCTTCAGTTCTGATCTTCCACACCCTAACTTGGCAGAGGAAGACAGCTACGACGGCGGCGGAGTGAAGAAATCCGCAGCCGGCGCAAGTACGACGGCGGCGAGGTTGAGGCAGTGAAGCTCTTCCTCACCGACGACGATGAAGTAGTGGTGGCGCTAGGGTTTGAGAAGCTCGAGCTGGAGTGAGAATGAGCGGAGTAAAAGTGAAGTGAGGAAGGGAAGGGGTATTTATAGCCACGATGAAAAAACTGTTCGCCCGAAGAAATTGGACGAACGTGCCCCTGACCCTTCTCATTCGCTTGACATGTGTCACCCACGTACTGAGAAGTGGAGATCGTGTGAGATCATGGGTGAATGGATAAGTGTTGTCAAGGGATGTGGAATGGTTTGAGCGGCAAAGCCGAAAATTTAGATAAGATAGGTTTTAAAGTTCCGTTCGGAATTTCTTCAGCTGACAAGGACACAGTGAAGATTTTGAACGAGTTTCAAATAGAACGCACATGAAGAATTTGTGAATAGACTGGGTTGAGTTTAGCATAGAGGGGGAAGGGTCCGATCACATTCACTTAGCGGAACAAGCAACTTGAAGAAATAGCAATAAGTGAATGTTGTAGAGGACATAAACTCACACACACATATATATATACATACATATATATACATACATACATACATACATACATACATACATATATATATATAGCCAATGAAGAAAAACGACGGAAATGGAGAAGACAATGCAAATTAAAAAACAACTGAGGAATTTCAAAGAACTAAGGAAAATCTCAATTGAAGATTTTCAACATTTTGTGGAGGCGTGACCCACCGTATAAGAATGATGATTTCAGACACCGCGTACAATTGTTGTAGGGTTCTGAGAATCAAATTCTTCGTTAATTTCTTCACACTTAGAGTGTTAGTCTTCATTGATTGAAGAAAAAACGTTTCTTCATGTGTTGCACATCTAAGTCATCAATTTTGCATAAGTGTTAGGATGGGTGTCCTTTTCAAAGAACATTCGAAGATTCTAGGATATTTAGCTCACACCGCAACTTGCTAAATCTCTTCTCATCCAAGGGCTTAGTGAAGATATCGGCTAGCTGTTCTTCAGTCTTCACATGCTCAATAGAGATGTCGCCCTTCAACACACGATCACGAAGAAAATGATGATGAATCTGAATGTGCTTTGTCTTCGAGTGCTGAACTGGGTTATGAGCAATCTTGATGGCACTCTCATTGTCACAGTAGAGTGGCACATTCTTCACGTTGACGCCGTAGTCCTTGAGAGTTTGCTTCATCCATAGCAGTTGAGTACAGCAAGAACCAACAGCAATGTACTCAACTTCAGCAGTAGACAGTGATACACAGTTCTGTTTCTTCGAGGACCAACAGACCAAAGATCGTCCGAGGAAATGGCATGTGCCAGATGTTGACTTGCGATCCACACGATCACCAGCATAGTTAGAGTCTGAAAATCCAATGAGATCAAAAGCTGAGCCCTTGGGGTACCATAATTCAAGTGTTGGTGTGTGAGCTAGATATCGAAGAATATGCTTCACAGCCTTATGGTGTGATTCCTTCGGTGTAGCTTGAAATCAGGCACACATGCAAACACTAAGCATAATATCTGGCCTAGATGCACATAGGTACAATAAAGAACCAATCATGGAGCGGTATACCTTTTGATCGAAGTCAATACCATTTTCATCAGTGCATAGATGGCCATTTGTGGGCATAGGGATTTTGACTCCTTTGCAATCTTGCATCCCGAATTTCCTCGGTACATCCTTGAGATATTTCTCCTAAGATATGAATATGACATTGCATTGTTGACGAACTTGAAGACCTAAGAAGAATTTCAATTCTCCCATCATAGACATTTGATATTCTTCACTCATCATGTAGGCAAATTCATCAGTATAACGTTGGTCAATACAACCAAAGATAATATCATCAACATATATTTGGCACACAAACAATTCACCATCATAAGATTTAGTGAAAAGAGTTGGATCAAGTGAACCGGGTTTGAAGCCTTTCTTCATGAGGAATTCCTTCAAAGTATCATACCACGCCCGTGGGGACTGCTTGAGGCCATAGAGGGCCTTATTGAGTTTGAAGACTTTGTCAGGATGCTTTGGATCTTCAAAACCTGGGGGTTGAGCAACATACACTTCTTCCTCAAGCTTACCATTGAGGAATGCACTTTTCACATCCATTTGATATAAAGTGATATCATGATGGTTAGCATAAGCAAGTAATATGCGAATAGCTTCAAGTCTAGCAACAGGTGCAAAAGTTTCATCGAAATCAATTCCTTCAACCTGTGTGTAGCCTTGAGATACAAGCCGTGCCTTATTCCTCACCACAAGGCCATTATCATCTTGCTTGTTGCGGTAGATCCACTTTGTGCCGATGATATTGTGCTTGCGAGGATCTGGATGTTTGACCAATTCCCAGATGTTGTTGAGCTCGAATTGATGTAATTCCTCTTGCATAGCTTGAATCCACCCAGGCTCTAGAAATGCTTCATCTACCTTAGTGGACTCTGTGATAGAGACGAAAGAAAAGTGCCCACAAAAGTTAGATAAATGTGAAGCTCTTGAGTGTGTGAGAGCACCTGGAATGTTGATGTCGCTGATGATTTTCTCAATTTGCACTTCATTTGCGACGCAGGGATGAGCGGGTTGACGTTGAGGAATTTGATCAGCATTTTCATCAGCACCGTTTTCCTCAGGTACATTAGCATGACGTTCTTCATGCTCTAGAATAATTTCTTCAGCTGATTCTTCAGTAGGAATGACATCCTCTGTAGCCTTGAGCTTAATAGATTCCTCAGGAGGTATTTCATCTGTCATAGGAGGTAGATGCTCTCTTTGCGAGCCATTAGTCTCATCGAACCGCACATCTACAATTTCAACAACCTTGTCATGACAGGTGTTGAAGACTCTGTAGGTGTGCGAGTCCTTACCATAACCGAGCATAAAACCTTCATGTGCTTTTGGTGCAAATTTAGAACTGTGATGAGGATCTCTAATCCAACATTTAGCACCGAAGACTTTGAAATAACTCACATTGGGTTTCTTGTCAGTGAGAAGTTCATATGCTGTCTTCTTGAAGAATTTGTGAAGATATACCCTGTTGATGATGTGGCATGCAGTATCAATTGCCTCAGGCCAGAAGTGAGGAGGCGTCTTGTATTCATCAAGCATAGTGCGGGCCATCTCAACAAGAGTCATGTTCTTGCACTCCACGACGCCATTTTGCTGAGGAGTATAAGGAACAGATAACTCATGAGTAATACCAAGTTCATCAAGATAGTCATCAAGGCCAGCGTTCTTGAACTCAGTTCCATTATCACTCCTGATGTGCTTGATCTTCACACCAAAGTTAGTTTAAGCCCCAGAGGAAAATCGTTTAAAGACTTCCTGCACTTCAGTTTTGTAAGTGATAATATGGACCCATGTATATCGAGAGTAATCATCAACAATGACAAAGCCATATAAAGATGCAACATTGGTAAATGTGGCACAGTGAGTAAGGCCAAAGAGATCCATGTGAAGCAATTCAAATGGTCGAGTAGTAGTCATGATAGTCTTTGCTGGATGCTTGTCCTCGGTCATCTTTCCAGCTTCACAGGCTCTGCATAAGTGATCCTTGAGGAATTTGACATTTTCAATGCCAATGACATGCTTCTTCTTCGCGAGCATGTGTAGATTCCTCATGCCAGCATGACCAAGTCGTCGATGCCATAGCCAGCCTTCTGAAACTTTTGCAAGAAGACATGTAGCAGGTTGTGGTCCTGTAGAGAAATCAAAAATATACAAATCTCCTCTCCTAAAGCCTCCGAAGACTTTGGAATGGTCAGTTTCCATGATCACAACACAACGATACTTGCCAAAGACAACCACCATATCAAGATCACAAAGCATTGAGACAGACATGAGGTTGAACCCTAAGGACTCGACAAGCATGACTTTGTCCATGTGTCGATCCTTTGAGATTGCAACCTTACCTAGACCCAATACCTTGCTTTTGCCTTTGTCAGCGTAGGTAATATGCTTCAGATGTGATGGAGATAAAGCAGAGTCCATCAATAAGCTCATGTCACCAGTCATGTGATTTGTACACCCACTATTGAGGACCCACTCAGTGGCTTTGGGTTGATCATCCTGCAGATGAATTAGTGCAGCTTATGAACTCATATACTTCATCAGTGAAGAATATGGTATGAATTTCATCAGATCAAGTTCATCAAGCAATAAAATAGGTAAAGCAGTATGAGGACGTGAGAAATGAAAATTCATTTCTTCATGATTAGCTTGCATCCTTTCAAGCACATTCGGGTCTCCAGCAAATCCTTCAGACGATTAAGTTCGTCTGGAGACCTGACCCGGCATAAGAGGTTAGTTCTTTTTCTTCACCACCCACATCTGAAGGGGTGGCAAAGAGTTCATCATTTTGCGAGCTCCATAAGAGAAAGGTGGCATAGACCCCAATCCACTTTGTTTCACGTAAGAGGGGTTAGGATAAGCATAAGAGTAGGCAGAGAAATTCTTCGAGGACTTATGGACATAATGATTTGATGAATAATGCACATATCCATTGTCCTTAGATCTTCCATGTGAAACAGACAAGTTAGCACAATGATGTTCATATGAGGACTTTGATCCTTTTGAGGAATTTGATCCATGAGAGGAGTTTGGTCCGTATGAGGACTTGGATCCATATGAAGAATTTGATCTGGGGTTCCTATTCTTCACAGGTGGTGTCATGATGACATTCACCTGAAGATTTTCAAGGCACCTTTTGGGAACCCAGATTTTCTTCATAGGAGGACCGTTCCCGCAGTTAGTGCCAACATATCTAGCAAATACTTCACCATTCTGATTTTTGAACAGTTTATAGTTAGAGTCAATGGACTCATCAGAAGAATATGAAGATTCACATGTAAATCCAGATAAAGTAGATGGATCCACTTAAGGTCCCTTTGCAGCAACCCATGAGGTTTTGGGATACTGCTCAGGTTTCCAGTAGGTCCCATCAGCATTGATTTTCCTCTCAAAGGCAATACCCTCTTTCCTAGGGTTCCTATTGAGGATCTTCTTTTTAAGCACGTCACAAAGAGATTGATGCCCTTTAAGGCTTCTGTACATGCCTGTCATATACAATTCCTTCAGCCCTGCATCATCAGTGATACTAGCAATGTCCTCAGATGAGGAATTAGTGATAGCAGAGGTAGTTGAAGAATTTGCAACAATGGAAGTATTTGAGCATTCAGGTGAAGAATTAGTAGTTTCACGTTCAATGCACTTCAAACATGGAGGAACAAATTCATCTTGAGTAGCACTGATTTGTTGAGCAAGTAATGAATCACGCTCCTTCTGAAGATCTTCATAACTCACTCTTAGCTTCTCAAGATCTTGCTTTCTTTGAAGGAATTCATAATAAAGCTTCTCATGATCAGATAAGAGAGTGTTATGATGACTTTGAAGGGTGTCAAACTTAGACTGAAGTCTCTGAAGACTACCAGCCAAAGCTTTTGACTGATCCATTTCTTCACCCAGCATATCATCGCTTTTATCCAGCATGTATTGAAAATTTTCCAAAGCTCTTTGTTGTTTAGTGGAAAGGGAAGCAAGTTTGACATAACTGGGTCCAAATTCATCACCATATTCATCATCACTGGACTCAGATAAGTAGCATTCAGTTACCTTGGCACCTTTTGCCATAAGACATGGTGCAGAGGATGATGATTCTGGATCGAAGGTCATAGCCTTGCACGATTCCATGAATTTTTCGAACCAGGGTTCATGGTGAGATCGATGACCTTCATAGACCTCGGAGAGTCGGTCCCAGATGAGTTTCACATGGCTGAGATACATAAAGTTCCTGAACTGATTTTGTGACAAGCTGGAGGAGATGATGTCCTTCGTCGTGAGGTTGAGAAGTGTGTATTTGCGAATATCATCAGCCTCCGCCATCTTGCATAGGTCAGTAAGACCGATCTCGGTGACGGTCCAGAGTTCGCTGTTCATCGCCATGAGGCGCTTCTTCATCATGGCCTTCCACTTGGGATAATCATGACCGTCAAAGATGGGGCAAGTCACAGTCTTCATTCCTGTGGTCGACATAACTAAACTCCAGGCGGTTAAACCAAAATCACACATAACAAGGGAGTACCTTGCTCTGATACCAATTAAAAGTGCGTTATATCGACTAGAGGAGGGTTGAATATGCGATTTTTATGAATTCTTCACTGAGGAATTTGCAGGTGAGGAAATTCCTGAGTGAAGAACTACTTGCAGCGGAATAAGTACTCAGAAGTAAACATAGCAGTGCATGAGCATGGTCTCCATGATGAAATGAAAACAAGTACATAGTACAGAAAGTGTAAACACAAGATAACACATGATAAGACAAACATACTGAAGAAATTGAACTGAGGGAATAGAGGAAGTCTTCAGTCAAAGTCTTCAAATAGATATGAACAAGCACTCAACACATAAAAGAGGAAATGAAAGGGTTGAGGAAATGGAACCAGGTAACTTGGTGAAGACAATGATTTGGTAGACTAGTTCCAACTGCTGTGACAGTTGTACGTCTGGTTAGGGCGGCTAGGTATTTAAACCTGAGGACACACAGTCCCGGACACCCAGTTCTGAACAGGCAGTTCAAAACACTCAGTCCTCACCGTATTCCCCTTGAGCCAAGGTCACACAGACCTCACCCAATCACTCGTGGTAAGTCTTCAGGTGACTTCCAAACCTTCACAAACTTGGTCACTCAGCGATCCACAATTTCCTCTTGGATGCTCTAGACCATGACGCCTAACCGTCTGGAAGATGCACAGTCTTCAAAGGTAACAAGCGTCGGATCCACGCAGAATCAATCTCTTCAGTGATGCTCAATCACTTAGGGTTTGTAGGTGTTTGGGTTTGGGTTTTCCTCACTTGATGATTTTCACTCAAAGTCCTCGGAGGCTGGGATGCTCTCAAATGACAAGTGTCAGTTTCTCTTGGAGCAGCCAACCAGCTAGTGGTTGTAGGGGGCGGCTATTTATAGCCTAGGGAGCAGCTCGACATGATAAGACATAAATGCCCTTCAATGATATGACCGTTAGGTGGAAGGATATTTTGGGACAACTGGTGCGTAGCACAGCAACGGTCGGAAATTTGACTAACAAATTCCTCAGGGCTATCATGTTCCTCACTGTGTAGGCAATCCGCACTGGCGAATTCCTAACTCCTCAGTCAGAACAAATTCCTCAGAGACCAAAAGAACTTTGTCTCTGTCACTGAAGAAATTTGACTGAACTGTATGAGATTTCCAATGGCTTCACTCGAAAGGATTGGTATGTAGGATTTGAGTTGAGCATCACATGGAAATTTTTCCTTAGTATTTCCTCGACCCCCTTTAACAGTACGATGTTTCCTATGACTCAAGAAAGAGAAAATGAAACTGCGAAAACAAAAGTCTTCACGCTTCATGCTCCTCGAATGAATACCAAGTCTTCAAGATTGCACCAATTTCTTCACTTTCAAAGTCTTCAGAAAGCCAAAGTCTTCAGTCGAAGAACTTCATTTTTAGGAGTCGACTTTCTCTGTAAATATCAAACTCCTCATACACTTATAGACCTGTGTACACTCATAAACACATTAGTCCCTTAACTTATAAGTCTTCAATACACCAAAATCACTAAGGGGCACTAGATTCACTTACAATCTCCCCCTTTTTGGTGATTGATGACAATATAGGTTAAATTTTCAACGGGGATAAACATATGAAGTGTAAATACTGGAATTGAGAAATTTGATTGCAAGATCTAGAAGAACTCCCCCTGAAGATGTGCATAGTGAGGAATTTGCTTTTGAAGCAAAGCACACTTGAAGAGTAGAATCGTGGAGATCTCCCCCTATATCTTGTAATTCATACATGCATTGACATATAATATGAAGAATTTGAAATGTATGATGAAATATGGTGACTGATGTAATCCAGCATGCGTGCATTAACATTAATAAGGAATAAGCATGCAGGAAAGCACAACAAAATTATCAGGCCACCATAGAGTTTAAGGTTACAACTCGATCCAGCAAAGTCTTCAAAAAAACGAGAGTTGTAACTTAGAAAAAAACGGTCATAAAAGTAGACCCGCTTGAAGACTAACTCAAATTTCTCCCCCTTTGTCATCGAATGACCAAAAGGGTTGAAAATGAGGACTAACGCCCCTGAAGAATATCAAGTTGATGGAGGAGCGCCAGCGTTGTTGGGGTCATTTGTCGTTGTAGGGCCTGCCGCAGTGTCGTCCAAGTCTTCATACTCGTCGGTGTCGCGAGATGAAGAATATGAACTGGCCGCCAAGGTAGGAACTTTGACCTGCTTGAATTTCTTCGGAGGAGGTGCAGACCAGTCAAAATCTTCCTTGAGAACCATTTTCTTGAGATCTTCTTCGCCATACAGATGAGATAAGACAGCCCAGGTGATGAAGCTATGTACCTAGGGTAGGGTCACGGACCTGTCCTAACTGCCCTACCCAAGGACACCTCTAGAATAAATCACCTTTCAATCGACTTGGAGGTGTTCCACTCGACAGACTCGAAGACACTCGACCAAGAAGCAATTACTCGACCAAGATCCAACCACTCGACGGCCAGGAGACCTAAAGTCACTCCGCACGCTAACAGTTGGTCATTAAGTAGCTTTTATGGTCATCATAGCACTTTATTATTAGCGTTATCAGTAACGCCCTGCCTTAATGTACATTGAACCCTTTGTAACATGGGCTGGCCGGGGTCCTGGTGCACTCTATATCAGCCACCCCCTCCTCCGAGACAAGGGTTCGCACCTCTGTAACTCATACACACATAATCCAGTCGACCACCTCCGGGCTCCGAGACGTAGGGCTTTTACTTCTTCCGAGAAGGGCCTGAACTCGTAAACCTTGCGTCCTTACAACCTCTCCATAGCTAAGACCTCGCCTCTCCATACTTACCCCCCTACATTACTGTCAGACTTAGAACCATGACAGTTGGCGCCCACCGTGGGGCTGGTGTTTTAGCGTTTTGTTGGAGGAGTTGCGATCTTTTCCGACCCGAATCATCATGGTTTTCGACGGAGTTTTGGTGGAGGGCCGCGAGATCCGTCTCGGCGCGCTCACGTTCATCGCCGACGACTCCGCCTGGCTTCAGGAGGCTCCGCTCGACGTGGACGCGCTCCCTGTCCGCGGGGCAACACACTTTAGCGCTTGCGTCCGCGGCGTTCTCCTATGGCAACCGTCGACCCCTTACCGGTCGGCTCCTGTGTTGTCCTCCCTCCCCATTACCCACCGGTGCAAGTGCTCCGGTCGGTCGAGACTTCAGTGGTGGGTGAGACACGCGGTGGCCCGTCAGTCGGCCACCCCTCAAGTCGCGGCGATCGAGCCCGACGAATCCCTCTACGGCCTGTTCGACTAGCTCCGAAGAGACTGCATCTGAGTGCGATAGCAGCGATCCGGCGGCGGAGGTTCTGATGGTTGATGGACCGCCCAGTCCCCCCGGTTTTACCCGCACCAACGGAGGCGCAGGAGGAGGCGACCCGTCGCGTTCCCATGAGGAGTATCTTCCCGAGCCTCTCACGTCGCTGCAAAGAGAAAAACTTCGCCGCTGGAACATGGATGCACTGCACACTCCTATCGTTGGAGAAACCCCCGAGGCTCGCGCCTTGGAGGACGCGCGCCTGGCAAACTTGGCCGAGCGCACTCGACTGGAGAACCTCCAACGAGCACTCGACGAGCGTGCGCGACAACGGGTTCCCGAATCCAGTCGACGTCAGCTCTTCCCGCCCCCGCAGGTATATCGAACTCCGATTCAGAATTTAGCAGCTGCGGCCCGTATAGAGGAGTCGATTCAGCCTTCCCAGTCGGAGGCTGGCAGAGGCTTCCTGCAGATCAGAGCGTTACTCCAGGCAGCAGGAGATCAGAATTCCACTGTTTCTTAGTCGCGGAACAGAATTCACAGCAGATCCGTTGCCACGGACACAGTCCAGTCGGCTCACAGCCCGAGATCGCCCCCGAGGCATGAGGGACGTGGAGACCAGCATGACCAGTATGGGAACCATGAGCAGTATGATCACCGAGTCGATCGTGACGGTCGACGTCGAGTGCCCACGCCTCCCCCGAGGAGCGGGTCATATGTGCCTCGCCAGCAGGATGACATGCGTCCTCATAATGGTGGGCGAAGGATTCCAGTCGACCCCAGAGGGCCAGGCTTTGATGCGAGATCCATCCTCGTCCAAGGTCTGGTCAACAGGAACAGGGCTCACCGAGAAGGCCACGACAGAGATGCGCCTGCCAGCAGCAGAGTACATGTTTCAGGGCCAGAATGCTTTAGTAGAGCCATCAGGGCTGCTGTGATTCCTCCCAATTTCAGGTTGGCAACTGGAGTCAGTAAGTTCATTGGCGAGTCCAAGCCCGATACTTGGCTTGAGGACTACCGAGTGGTCGTCCAGATTGGCGGTGGCAATGACGAAGTGGCCATGAAGCACCTGCCTCTCATGTTGGAGGGCTCGGCCAGAGCGTGGCTAAACCAGTTAGCACCTAGCAGCATTTACACTTGGGAAGATCTCTCCTGAGTGTTCTTCACCACATTTGAAGGCACATGCAAGCGACCGGCAGGACTAACGGAACTGCGGTCCTGTGTGCAAAAGCCGAATGAAACTTTGAGGGATTACATCCAGAGATGGATCACGTTACATCACTCGGTGGAGAATGTGCCTGACCATCAAGCAGTGTGTGCCTTTAAGGAAGGCGTCAAGTATAGAGAACTGAATTTGAAATTCGGTCGAACCGGAGATATGTCCCTGTATCGGATGATGGAGATTGCCATCAAGTACGCTAATGGCGAAGATGAGGACCGACTCAGGAGTGGCAAGCTCAAGTCAGTCGCCCAAGAAACCGGAGGCAATTCCAATCGGAAACAGAAGCAGAAAGCCGAGCTAGCGGCTCCCGGGGAAGCCTTAGCTTTGGCCGAAGGAAAGTCTAAAGGGAAACCTAAAGGGCCTTGGAACCCCAAAAAGGTTAAAGACCAGGAGGGAAATGATGTGTTGGACTTACCGTGTCTCGTCCACACGAAGAAAGATGAAGATGGTAATTTTATTTACCCGAAACATACCACTCGGAAGTGTCGACTCTTGATCCAGCAGTTCCAGGGCAAGCAGCCCAAGGGTAAGGAAAAGGAGTCAGACAAGGTCGAGGACAAAGAGGACAGTGATGACGGATACCCTCAAGTCAATTCCACACTGATGATTTTTGCTGATGTTGAGAGCAAAAGTCGACTGAAAGTTATTAACCGAGAGGTGAATATGGTCGCTCCGGCGACACCTAGTTACCTGAAATGGTCTTAGACTGCCATAACATTCGACCAGTCCGACCACCCAACGCACATCGCCACCCCTGGGAGGCAAGCTTTGGTGGTCGACCCAGTTGTTGAAGGCACTCGACTGACCAAAGTCCTGATGGACGGTGGCAGTGGTTTGAACATATTATACACTGAGACGTTGAAGGGGATGGGCATTCCGATGTCCAGACTCAGTGCCAGCAACATGAGTTTCCATGGAGTCATTCCTGGGAAGAAGGCTGAATCACTCGGCCAGATCGCCCTTGATGTGGTTTTTGGTGATTCCAAGAATTACCGCAAAGAAAAGTTGACATTTGAAGTTGTAGACTTCCAGAGTGCCTATCACGCTATTTTGGGCAGGCCGGCTTATGCGCGCTTCATGGCCCGACCTTGTTACGTGTATCTCAAATTGAAGATGCCTGGCCCCAAAGGTTTGATCACCATTACGGGCAATCGGAAGAAAGCGGAAGAATGTTTTCAGAAGGGTTCAAAGATCGCCGACGCACAAATGGCGGTGGTGGAGTTGCAGGAATACCAGAAGACTACAGATCCGAGTGATCTGTTGCGAGCCAAGAAGCCCGCTACAGAGTCAGCTTTCCAATCGACTGGCGACACAAAGACAGCTCACATCCACCCGACCGACCCTAGCGCCGCCCCGACTCATATCTCGACAACACTCGACTCCAAATAGGAAGAAGGGCTCATCCAGTTCCTCCATGAGAACTGGGACATCTTCGCATGGAAGCCCTCTGACATGCAGGTGTTCCCAGGGAGCTGGCTGAGCATCGCCTGAGAGTCGACTCAAAAGTAAAACCTGTCAAGGAACATCTTCGACGGTCCGCCGTCCAAAAGAGAAAAGCTATTGGCGAAGAGGTGGCTCGGCTCTTAGCAGCGGAGTTCATCCGAGAAATCTACCACTCCGAGTGGCTCGCCAACGTTGTCATGGTCCCCAAGAAGGACAAGTCACTTCGCATGTGCATTGACTTTAAACATATCAATCGGGCCTGCCCGAAAGATCATTTTCCTCTCCCCCGCATCGACCAGATAGTTGACTCGACTGCGGGATGTGAGCGACTGTCTTTCTTAGACGCCTATTCCGGGTACCATCAGATCCGTCTGTATGGACCTGACGAGATCAAGACAACTTTCATCACTCCATTCGGGTGCTTCTATTTTGTTACCATGCCGTTCGGCCTCTAGAATGCCGGAGCCACATTCATGAGGATGATTCAGAAGTGTTTACTCACTCAAATCAGTCGGAACGTGGAAGCATACATGGATGATATTGTGGTCAAGTCACGGAAGGGTTCCGACCTGCTGACTGACCTTGCTGAAACCTTTGCCAACCTCAGGAGGTAAGATATCAAGCTTAATCCGTCAAAGTGTACATTCGGAGTCCCTGGCGGAAAGTTACTCGGTTTTCTCGTTTCTGAACGGGGAATCGACGCCAATCCAGAAAAAGTCGGCACTATACTCCGAATGAAAAGCCCTGTGCGAGTGCACGACGTCCAGAAGCTTACTGGTTGTTTGGCCACCCTAAGTCGATTCATATCTCGTCTCGGTGAAAAGGCATTACCTCTTTACCGATTGATGAAGAAGTCCAACAAGTTCGAGTGGACTCCTGAAGCTGATGCAGCGTTTGCAGAGCTCAAAGCTCTGCTCTCCACCCAGCCGGTGCTTGCTGCCCCAATTAGCAAAGAGCCTTTGCTGCTTTACATTGCAGCCACAGGACAAGTCATCAGTACGGTACTTACGGTCGAGCGGGAAGAAGAAGGGAAAACCTTCAAAGTTCAGCGCCCAGTATATTATATTTCTGAAGTCTTGACCCCATCAAAGGAAAGATATCCTCACTATTAGAAGCTTGTATATGGGATTTATATGACCACCAAGAAAGTTGCTCACTACTTCTCTGATCATTCCATTACAGTCATCAGCGACGCTCCATTGTCAGAGATCCTGCATAACAGGGATGCAACCGGTCGAGTGGAAAAATGGGCGATTGAACTCCTTCCCCTAGATATCAAGTTTGAGGCAAAGAAAGCTATCAAGTCCCAGGCAATCACGGATTTTGTCGCCGAGTGGATTGAACAACAACTGCCGACTCAGGTTCACTCGGAGCATTGGACCATGTTCTTTGACGGTTCCAAGACGCTAAATGGTTCCGGCGCCGGAGTGGTGTTGATCTCCCCCAGAGGAGATAAACTCAGATATGTTCTTCAAATCCACTTTGATTCCTCTAACAACGAGGCAGAATACGAAGCACTTTTATATGGGTTGTGCATGGCCATTTCACTCGGCGTCCGTCGCCTCATGGTCTATGGCGACTCAGATTTGGTGGTAAATCAAGTGATGAAGGAATGGGACGTCAGAAGTCCAGCCATGACTGGTTATTGCAATGCAGTGAGAAAGCTGGAGAAGAAATTCGAGGGGTTAGAGCTTCACCACATACCCCGACTGAAAAATCAAGCAGCTGATGATCTGGCAAAAATAGGTTCCAAAAGAGAAGCCATTCCCAGCAATGTGTTTGTGGAACATATCCACACACCATCAGTCCAGGAGGATCCCTTCACGGAAGAGGCCCCGCAGCCAAAAAGCGCCACGGATCCGACTGAAGTTGAAATTCCAGCTGTGGTCGATTTGATAATGGAAGTGCTGGTTATCACTCCCGTCTGGACAGAACCGTACATCGCGTACATCCTAAGGAAAGAACTCCCAGAAGACGAGGAAGAGGCTCGACAGATCGTCCGTCGATCCAAGGCCTTTACAGTCATAAAGGGACAGTTATATAGGGAAAGCGCAACTGGGGTTGGCCAGAAGTGTATCACACCAGAAGAAGGTCAGATGATCCTTAACGATATCCACTCGAGGACCTGTGGTCATCATGCGTCCTCTCGGACCATTGTGGCCAAAGCATACCGAGCGAGGTTCTACTGGCCAAGGGCCAATGAGATGGCTAAAGAGATAGTCGACAAATGTGAAGGGTGTCAGTATTACTCCAATATGCCGCACAAGCCCGCGTCAGCCCTGAAAACCATTCCACTCGTCTGGCCTTTTGCTGTTTGGGGGCTGGACATGGTTGGGCCACTAAGAACAGGCAGGAGCGGCTTCACTCATGTGCTGGTAGCAGTCGACAAGTTCACCAAATGGATTGAAGCCAAGCCTATCTAGAATCTCGATGCTTGCACCGCTATCAGTTTCATCAGAGAGTTGATATTCAGATATGGAGTTCCGCACAGTATCATCACGGACAATGGGCCAAACTTCGATTCCGACAAGTTCAGGGCCTTTTGCGCCTCTCAGGGCACTCGGGTCGACTATGCTTCGGTCGCTCACCCCCAGTTGAATGGACAAGCAGAAAGGGCAAATGGCCTAATTCTCAAAGGACCGAAACCCCGATTGATGCGCGATCTCAAGCACGCAGCAGGTGCATGGGTCGACGAGCTCCCATCCGTCCTTTGGGGATTGAGGACAACCCCGAATCGATCGACCGGAAGAACCCCATTCTTTCTGGTCTACGGAGCTGAGGCAGTCTTGCCGAGTGACCTGCTTCACAATGCTCCTAGAGTCGAGCTCTACTCAGAAGATGAGGCAGAACAAGCCCGGCAGGACACAGTCGACCTCCTAGAAGAAGAAAGAGAAATGGCCTTGATTCGATCGACCATCTATCAGCAAGACTTGCGTCGATTCCATGTCAGAAACGTGAAGAGCCGAGCCTTCCAAGAAGGAGACTTAGTCCTCCGAGTAGATCAGCAGAAACCACACAAGCTCGCTCCTACTTGGGAAGGCCCCTTCATAGTCTCCAGAGTCCTCCACAATGGAGCATACCACCTCTACAATGTCGATCGCAGATTGATGAGCCACGAGCCTGGAATGCGGAGCTACTCCGCCCCTTTTATACTTGAATTCTCACTCAGATGAGATGTAATAAGAAAAACTCCTGTAGTTTATTTATCAAAGACAAGAGCGTTATAATTTTCCCAGTGATTATTATTGTTTTTGTTTGCGTAAGAAATCCCCCAGTGGGTGGCTTAGCCGCGAATCCGCTTCGCCTAAGTTTGTAAAAATAGTTTCCTACCGAGTGGCGAGCCAGCCTCCCACTCGGGGGCTTAGCTGCGAATCCGTTTCGCCTAAGTTTGAAAAAATCCTACCGAGTGGAGAGCAATCCTCCCACTCGGGGGCTTAGCTGCAGTCCAGTACTCGCCTAAGTTCTCTCACTAGAAGACTTAGCTGCAGTCAGGCACTCGCCTAAGTTTGAAAAAAATTCCTACCGAGTGGAGAGCAATCCTCCCACTTGGGGGCTTAGCTGCAGTCCAGTACTCGCCTAAGTTCTCTCACTTGGAGACTTAGCTGCAGTCAGGCACTCGCCTAAGTTTGAAAAAATCCTACCGAGTGGAGAGCAATCCTCCCACTCGGGGGCTTAGCTGCAGTCCAGTACTCGCCTAAGTTCTCTCACTTGGAGACTTAGCTGCAGTCAGGCACTCACCTAAGTTTGAAAAAATCCTACCGAGTGGAGAGCAATCCTCCCACTCGGGGGCTTAGCTGCAGTCCAGTACTCGCCTAAGTTCTCCCACTTAGAGACTTGGCTGCAGTCAGGCACTCGCCTAAGTTTGAAAAAATCCTACAGAGTGGAGAGCGATCCTCCCACTCAGGGGCTTAGATGCAGTCCAGTACTCACCTAAGTATGAAACACATCTCAATCCTCAAGGACGACGAGGGACGGGTCGACTGCCACCTTCTCCTGGAGAGCTTCGACACAAATACAATGTGCGCTCCGTCCCACTTTGCAGTAACAGGATGTGGGTCGACTGCCGCCTTCCCTTGGAGAGCTTCGCCACAAATACAATGTGCGCTCCGTCCCACTCTGCAGTAACAGGATGTGGGTCGACTGCCACCTTCTCCTGGAGAGATTCGCCACAAATACAATGTGCGCTCCGTCCCACTCCGCAGTAACAGGATGTGGGTTGACCGCCGCCTTCCCTTGGGGAGCTTCGCCACAAACATAAGACATGGGTCGACTGCTTCCCTCTCCTTCGGAACTGCGCTGCGAGTGCAAAAGTTGTCTCGAATGAAGAATGGGTCCACTCAGCAGGAGATTCATAAAGATATTAAATGGTAAACCAAGTTCGGATAAATTCTAAAGGTTCCAGACCACAGATCAAAGTACTTGGGCATGCAGCCCGAAAAAGTTTAACGGTTACAAAAACCACTCAGCATTCCGAGGCAAATTTAAGGTGGGACATAAGAGTTTGTTCACTCCGCGGGAGGAGGGCTGGCAGGCTCGACGAACTCATCCAGGTCGACACCGTCGGCTATCCGAGTGGCAGCAGCGATGAAAGTCTCCATAAAGGTTCGGAAGTCATGCTTCTGGGTGTTGGCGACCTTGATTGCTGCCAGCTTGTCTTGTCACACCTTCTTGCAGTGGACACGAACCAAGGATAGAGCCACATCAGCGCCACACCGAGCAGAAGACTTCTTCCACTCCTGCACTCGGTCAGGGATTCCGTTAAGTTGAGTCATCAGAGACTCGAGATCGTTTTGGAGTGTAGCCTCTGGCCAAAGTGCCGGGTCGATCAGTGACATGGCGACCTTCAGTCGAGCCAAGTAGTCCACGGCACCGTCGATGCGAGATTCCAGTCGGAGCAAATTCATGGCAGTTTCATCTTTCATGGGAGAGTTGATTGGATCCAAACCTGGTTCGATCCGCCCGGTATCCTCTTCAAAGTTCTGGCAAAACTCTGCATTCACGATCCAAGGATAAGTCAATTTTCATACACTGGGTCGACACGAAAAAAACACCAGTCGGAACTAAATGTGCACCTTCAAGCTTGATGTACAACTTCTTGGCAAGGCTCCTCAAGTAGCTATCCAGATCGTCCCTCCTGCGAGTGATGCCTTCCATCTTTTCGTTTAGGTTGAGGTCATCCTTCTTCCAGCGTGTACACTCCCTGTTGGCTTCATTCAGAGCGGTCTTCATCCTGGTATTCTCTTCTTCTAACTGGCCGACCGAAGCCAGCTTCTGTTCGGCCAGAGCGGTCTTGTCGTCAGCCTCCCTACGGGCAGCAGCCAAGTCCTGATCCTTCTTCGCCAGAGCTTCTCTCAGTTTTTCTGCAAAGAAACTATGATTGATTCGGAAATAGCAGAAGGGTACTCAAGCCTAAAACTAACCAGTCGACAAAATCGTCTTACCTGTGGCGCCATCTCCGACCTTTTGCAGCTCTGTCCTGGACAGCTCCAAATCAAGGTTCAGTTGAATCTGCTGCTTCTCCAAGTCAGCAAAGCGAGCTCCAAGATCGCAAGATTTCTGAAATCAAAGGGGAGAAGTTATCGTTACAGCAAAAAAAAGAGAAAGTAAGTAGAACTCAGACTGCAGTCGACTGCCAGTAGTCCACCGTAGTCTCGGGGACTACACCCAGTGGGTGCACTTAGCATGCCCCCACCGGTTCTGATCCCACTCGACCGGCCCGCCGAAGTCGAGTGGAAGAGACAAACTACCAGTTTGGTTTATACATTCGGCAAAATACAAAGACTACAGTCGACTGCCAGCAGTCCACCTTAGTCTCGGGGACTACACCCAGTGGGTGCACTCAGCGTGCCCCCACTAGTCCAAAACTTCAATCGACGCACCCAGTGGGTGTACAGACGCAAAGGTTTTGGGAAAGAATCTTCAGATAGCCGACTAACCTGAACGTTGCTCTGGAGAGCTGAGCTGGCATCATAGGCGGCTTGGCTGGCGTCCCGCACCATCTTCATCTTCTCCATCATAATGCCCGCCTGGCGTATGGCTGCCCTAGCAACATTCACCTCGTCCTCTGGGACATGATGGGTCACAAAAACTGAAGGCGGGTCGACAGGGGCCTGAGCAGTCGAAGAAGAAGGCAAGGCACTCGACAGGGGCTCCGCGAAGGTAACAGAACCCCGATTGACGTCACCAGTGTCCTGAACGACTGGTTCCGCCCTCGGCGTCGACTGTAGCGCCTCGCTTACAGGAGCTCGCCTACTCTTCCTCGTCAAAGACCTCTCGGGCTCTTCATCATCATCAGGGATGTCAATAATGTTGGGAGCTGTGCAAAGTTCAAATTGCCAAAATCACGTCACCCAGTGATGCGATGCAGTTGAATCGACCAAAGAAAGATAGTATGGCAGAAATCATACCCGGATTAGAAGTGACCGCATCCTCCATCACCTCATCATCATCCCTGTAAGCTGAGGTCCTGGAAGTGGCAGCGCTAACAATTCCAAAGTTCGTCCAGTTAAAACAAGAAAAACAAACAGCGCTGAGTGTCGAGTGAGTACAAGGAGAGACACTCACGC
Organism: Triticum dicoccoides; assembly: GCF_002162155.2. Taxonomy (NCBI): domain Eukaryota; kingdom Viridiplantae; phylum Streptophyta; class Magnoliopsida; order Poales; family Poaceae; genus Triticum; species Triticum dicoccoides. The sequence continues at coordinate 432,781,873 of NC_041390.1, forward strand.
GGAGGCGACAGGGATATCGATCTTGATCTTCGGCAGCGCCTTCCGAGTCTTCGGCTCTGCAACTTTGGGGTGCTTTGGCGCCTTCTCAGTCGGGGTTGGTGAAGAGACCCGAGGATGCTTCGAAGACTGACTAGCCTGAGCATTTGCCTTGTCGCGGGCACTCGTCCGTTCTTGGTCAAGCTTGGATCGTCTCTCTATGCGAGGAGGCGACTCGACTTCTTCCCCATCACTTGAGTCGTCACTTCCACCATCCCCTTCACCATCGGAAGTCCACTCGCCACTTTCGCCACCACTCGCCTCGCCTTCCAGAGCTTGCTCTTGCTCCCCGTTAGGCATCAAATACATTTCAATAATGGCCTGAAAGAAAGCAGGGAGAACAAAGTCAGTCGACGCAATACAGAGAGCCGCGCGAGTGAATTCAGATTACAAGCAAAAACTCAGAATCAGACCTGCTCTGGTGCACGCGACTGGTCGAATGGGGGAACTCTCCTGGCTCCTCTGGGATTGTCCTTGTTCCCGGTAATGCTCGACAGCCACTTCTCCAATGTGTCGTCATCGACCTCCTCCGGGTGGATCCGAGTGGAGTCTTCTAGACCCTAATACATCCACATCGGGTGGTCTCGGGCTTGGAGAGGCTGGATGCGCCACTGAAGGAAGACCTCCAAGAGATCCATACCAGTGACCCCGTCACGAATGAGCTGGACCACTCGGTTGACCACCACCTTCACGTGCGCCTTCTCCTCCGGGAGCACCTTCAAAGGGGAGGGTTTTCCCACTCGGTCCATGGTAAAGGGAGGGAGGCCAGTCGATTGGCCTGGCGTCGACTGGTCTTTGCAGTAGAACCAGGTCGACTGCCATCCGCGAACTGAATCGGGAAGAATCATGGCCGGAAAGGAGCTTTTTCCCCTCGTCTGGATGCCAAGACCCCCACACATCTGGATCACTTGGGTCCTCTCGTCACTCGAATTAGCCTTTTTCACTGTCTGGGAGCGACAAGTGAAAATATGCTTGAAAAGACCCCAGTGAGGTCGACAACCCAAGAAGTTCTCACACAGGGAAATGAACGCGGCAAGATAAACGATTGAGTTGGGGGTAAAATGGTGGAGTTGAGCCCCAAAGAAATTCAGAAACCCTCGGAAGAAAGGATGAGGAGGCAAGGAAAATCCACGGTCGACGTGGGTGGCGAGAAGAATGCGCTCACCCTCCCGGGGTTGCGGCTCGGATTCCTTCCCCGGAAGCCGCGCCGAGTCGTAGGGGATCAGCCCTCCCTTGGCCAGGTTGTTGAGGTCTTCTTGGGAGATCCTCGAGTGGATCCAGTCGCCCTGGATCCAACCCTTCGGCAGGCCAGTCCACGAGGAAGATCCGCCCCGGCTCGTCGCCTTCCCCTTCGATCTCGCCGTCGCCTTCTTCGCCCGCTCCAGAGCCGCTGTCTTCTCCTTCACCATTGTCGCCGACGAGATGCGTGTGGTGCGGTGGCGCTGGGGCGAGAGCAAGCGCAGCAGAGAGGCGTGAGGAGGAGAAGAGGTAACGGGGTGCACTGTTCGGGGGACTCCGGTCCAACGCCTTATATGAGGCCGCTTTCGAGTGGCTGACAGGTAGGCCCGATGGCTCTGTCAAATCCCGTAACGACCGCGAGCGATACGTGGCGAAAAAGGTGGCGCGGGGATCGAGGTGGCTCCGCTCTATCCCATCTGATTACTGCGGCCTCCCCCGTCCCGCGCGCTTCCCAAAATTCAGATCCCACTAAATCCGCGGGCAGCAAATGACTTGTCAGACCAAAGATCTCCTCTGCAACATCACTCGGAGCCTTACAAGTAAAGAAACTCATTCGACGAAGAATTAAGAATGGATCAAGGCGACTGAAAAGGAAGTTGCTGTCATCACTCAGGTCCGTTGATCCGAAACAAGATATGCTCACGGAATAGAAAACGAGTCGGAGAAGTCCTCAACTCCTTCCCCACTCGAACCTCGATCCATTCAGGGGCTAATGATGAAGCTATGTACCTAGGGTAGGGTCACAGACCTGTCCTAACTGCCCTACCCAAGGACACCTCTAGAATAAATCACCTTTCAATCGACTTGGAGGTGTTCCACTCGACAAACTCGAAGAAACTCGACCAAGAAGCAATTACTCGACCAAGATCCAACCACTCGACGGCCAGGAGACCTAAAGTCACTCCGCACGCTAACGGTCGGTCATTAAATAGCTTTTATGGTCATCATAGCACTTTATTATTAGCGTTATCAGTAACGCCCTGCCTTAATGTACATTGAACCCTTCGTAACGTGGGCTGGCCGGGGTCCTGGCGCACTCTATATAAGCCACCCCCTCCTCCGAGACAAGGGTTCGCACCTCTGTAACTCATACACACATAATCCAGTCGACCACCTCCGGGCTCCGAGACGTAGGGCTTTTACTTCTTCCGAGAAGGGCCTGAACTCGTAAACCTTGCGTCCTTACAACCTCTCCATAGCTAAGACCTCGCCTCTCCATACTTACCCCCCTACATTACTGTCATACTTAGAACCACGACACCAGGTGCGACCGAAAACTTCATGGAGGTAGTAAAGGTTTTTCTTCACTGCATTATGTGTAGCAGTCATGTTGTGAAGAATAGAACCAAACTGACGCTTAACCCATTTATGATTTCGATCCACCTTCTTGTGAAGACTAAGAAGCAGCTCACGGTCAGTCATCACACGTGGAGCTGTGGCTTGAGGAGTAGACTTGGGTGCATTGGCAGCAGAATCACGAGTGGCAGAGTCATCATTCGTGGAGTAAGATGCAGCTTTGCGAAACTGACCATCCAATGGACAAATGCCTTCACCAATGACAAGAGGTGTCTTGCCCTTTTCATCAGTTGAAGTAAAAGTCTCGTTGAGGAGTTCAATCGGGGGGCAAGTAGCAGAGGTGATTCTGAAAATCAGCCTTGTAGTTGAGTGAAGACCTTGTTCTGAGGAATCTCATAATCTAAGGAGCATAAGGCTTCAACTCAAATAGAGAGAGTGCATTACCGAGAGGGCCTAGAGATACCTCTCCGACAATCGGAGTGACAAATCCCAATCTCGATCTATGCCAACTCAACAAACACCATCGGAGACACCTGTAGAGCATCTTTATAATCACCCAGTTACGTTGTGACGTTTGATAGCACACAAAGTGTTCCTCTGGTATTCGGGAGTTACATAATCTCATAGTCAGATGAACATGTATAAGTTATGAAGAAAGCAATAGCAATAAACTAAACGATCAAAGTGCTATGCTAACGGATGGGTCATTTCAATCACATCATTCTTCAATGATGTGATCTCGTTTATCAAATGACAACTCATGTCTATGGTTAGGAAACTTAACCATCTTTGATTAACGAGCTAGTCAAGTAGAGGCATACTAGTGACACCCCATTTGTCTATGTATTCACACATGTACTAAGTTTCTGGTTAATACAATTCTAGCATGAATAATAAACATTTATCATGATATAAGGAAATATAAATAACAACTTTATTATTGCCTTTAGGGCATATTTCCTTCAGTCTCCCACTTGCACTAGAGTCAATAATCTAGATTATATTGTAATGATTCTAACACCCATGGAGTCTTGGTGCAGATCATGTTTTGCTCGTGAGAGAGGCTTAGTCAATGGGTCTGCAACATTCAGATCCGTATGTATCTTGCAAATCTCTATGTCTCCCTCCTTGACTTGATCGCGGATGGAATTGAAGCGTCTCTTGATGTGCTTGGTTCTCTTGTGAAATTTGGATTCCTTTGCCAAGGCAATTGCACCAGTATTGTCACAAAAGATTTTCACTGGACCCGATGCACTAGGTATGACACCTAGATCGGATATGATCTTCATCCAGACTCCTTCATTTGCTGCTTCCGAAGCAGCTATCTACTCCGCTTCGCACGTAGATCCCGGCACGACGCTCTGCTTGGAACTGCACCAACTTTCAACTCCTCCATTTAATAAAAATACGTATCCGATCTGTGACTTAGAGTCATCCGGATCAGTGTCAAAACTTGCATCGATGTAACTATTTACGACGAGCTATTTGTCACCTTCATAAAAGAAAACATATCCTTAGTCCTTTTCAGGTATTTCCAGATGTTCTTGACCGCTGTCTAGTTATCCACTCCTGGATTACTTTGGTACCTCCCTGCTAAACTAATAGCAAGGCACACATCAGGTCTGGTACGCAACATTGCATACATGATAGAACCTATGGCCGAAGCATGGGGAATGACTTTCATTTTCTCTCTATCTTCTGTAGTGGTCGGGCATTGAGTCTGACTCAACTTCACACCTTGTAACACAGGCAAGAACCCTTTCTTTGCTTGATCCATTTTGAACTTCTTCAAAACTTTATCAAGGTATGTGCTTTGTGAAAGTCCAATTAAGCTTCTTGATCTATCTCTATAGATCTTCATGCCCAATATATAAGCAGCTTCACCGAGGTCTTTCAGTGAAAAATTCTTATTCGAGTATCCTTTTAAGCTATTCAGAAATTCAGTATCATTTCCAATCAACAATATGTCATCTACATATAATATCAGAAATGCTATAGAGCTCCCACTCACTTTCTTGTAAATACAGGCTTCTCCAAAAGTCTGTATCAAACCATATGCTTTGATCACACTATCAAAGTGTGCATTCCAACTCCGAGATGCTTGCACCAGTCCATAAATGCATCGCTGGAGTTTGCACACTTTGTTAGCACCTTTTGGATCGACAAAACCTTCTGGTTGCATCATATACAACTCTTCTTTAAGATATCCATTAAGGAATGCAGTTTTGACATCCATTTGCCAAATTTCATAATCATAAAATGCGGCAATTGCTAACATGATTCAGACAGACTTAAGCATTGCTATGGGTGAGAAGGTCTCATCGTAGTCAACTCCTTGAACTTGTTGAAAACCTTTCGCAACAAGTCGAGCTTTGTAGACAGTAACATTACCGTCAGCGTCAGTCTTCTTCTTGAAGATCCATTTATTATCTATGACTTGCCGATCAACGGGCAAGTCAACCAAAGTCCACACTTTGTTCTTATACATGGATCCCATCTCAGATTTCAAGGCCTCAAGCCATTTCGCATAATATGGGCTCATCATCGCTTCCTCATAGTTCGTAGGTTCGTCATGGTCAAGTAACATGACCTCCAGAATAGGATTACTGTACCACTCTGGTGCGGATCTTACTCTGGTGCGGATCTTACTCTGGTTGACCTACTAGGTCCGGTAGTAACTTGATCAGAAGTTTCATGATCATCATCATTAGCTTCCTCACTAATTGGTGTAGGAATCACTGGAACTGATTTCTGTGATGAACTACTTTCCAATAAGGGAGCAGGTACAGTTACCTCATCAGGTTCTACTTTCCTCCCACTCACTTCTTTCGAGAGAAACTCCTTCTCTAGAAAGGATCCATTCTTAGCAACGAATATCTTGCCTTCGGATCTATGATAGAAGGTGTACCCAACAGTCTCCTTTGGGTATCCTATGAAGACACATTTCTCCGATTTGGGTTCGAGCTTATCAGGTTGAAGCTTTTTCACATAAGCATCGCAGCCCCAAACTTTAAGAAATGACAACTTAGGTTTCTTGCCAAACCACAGTTCATGTGGTGTCGTCTTAACGGATTTAGATGGTGCCCTATTTAATGTGAATGCAGTCGTCTCTAAAGCATAACCCCATAACGATAGCGGTAACTCAGTAAGAGACATCATAGATCGCACCATGTCTAATAAACTGTCGTTACGACATTCGGAAACACCATTACACTGTGGTGTTCCAGGTGGCGTGAGTTGCAAAACTATTCCGCATTGTTTCAAATGAAGACCAAAGTCATAACTCAAATATTCACCTCCACGATCAGATCGTAGAAACTTAATTTTCTTGTTATGATGATTTTCCACTTCACTCTGAAATTCTTTGAACTTTTCAAATGTTCCAAACTTATGTTTCATCAAGTAGATTTACCCATATCTGCTCAAATCATCTGTGAAGGTCAGAAAATAACGATACCCACCGTGACCATCAACACACATTGGACCGCATACATCAGTATGTATTATTTCCAACAAGTCTGTTGCTCGCTCCATTGTTCCAGAGAATAGAGTCTTAGTCATCTTGCCCATGAGGCATGGTTCGCAAGCATCAAGCGATTCATAATCAAGTGATTCCAAAAGCCCATCAGCATGGGGTTTCTCCATGCGCTTTACACCAATATGACCTAAACGGAGTGCCACAAATAAGTTGCACTATCATTATTAAACTTATATCTTTTGGCTTCAATACTATGAATATGTGTACCACTACTATCAAGATTTAGTAAAAATAGACCACTCATCAAGGGTGCATGACCATAAAATATATTATTCATATAAATAGAACAACCATTATTCTCTGATTTAAATGAATAACCGTCTCGCATCAAACAAGATCCAGATATAATTTTATGCTTAACGCTGGCAACAAATAACAATTATTCAGGTCTAAAGCTAATCTCGAAGGTAGATGTAGAGGTAGCGTGCCGACGACGATCACATCGACTTTGGAACCATTTCCCACGCGCATCGTCACCTCGTCCTTAGCCAATCTTCACTTATTCCATAGCCCCTATTTCGAGTTGCAACTATTAGCAACAGAACCAGTATCAAATACCCAGGCGCTACTGTGAACATTGGTAAGGTACACATCAATAACATGTATATAAAATATACCTTTTACTTTGATATCCTTCTTTTCCGCCAAATACTTGGGACAGTCCCGCTTCCAGTGACCAGTACCTTTGCAGTAGAAGCACTCAATCTTAGGCTTAGTTCCAGACTTGGGCTTCTTCACTTGCGCAGCAACTTGCTTGCCATTCTTCTTGAAGTTCCCCTTCTTCCCTTTTCCCTTCTTCTTGAAAATGGTGGTCTTGTTGACCATCAACACTTGATGCTCCTTCTTGATTTCTACCTCCGCAGCTTTTATTACCGCGAAGAGCTCGGGAATAGTCTTATCCATCCCTTGCATATTATAGTTCATCACGAAGCTTTTGTAGCTTGGTGGCAGTGATTGAAGAACTCTGTCAATGACACTATTGATACATCTCCAACGTATCTATAATTTTTGATTGTTCCATGCTATTATATTATCTGTTTTTGATGTTTAATGGCCTTTAGTATGCACTTTTATATTATTTTTGGGACTAACCTATTAACCGAAGGCCCAGTGCAAATTGCTGTTTTTTGCCTATTTCAGTGTTTCGCCTAAAAGGAATATCAAACGGAATTCAAATGGAATGAAACCTTCGCGAGGATTTTTTTGGAACAAACGCAATCCAGGAGACTTGGAGTGGAGGTCAAGGAAGCAACGAGGCGGCCACGAGGTAGGGCGGCGCACCCAGGGGGCAGGCGCGCCCCCACCCTCATGGGCCCCTCGTGGCTCCACCGACCTACTTCTTTCGCCTATATATACTCTTATACCCTGAAAACAATGAGGGGATCCACGAAACCACTTTTCCACCACCGCAACCTTCTGTACCCATGAGATCCCATCTGGGGACCTTTTCCGGCAATATTCTGGAGGGGGATTCGATCACGGAGGGCTTCTACATCAACACCATAGCCTCTCCGATGATGTGTGAGTAGTTTACCACAGACCTTCGGGTCCATGGTTATTAGCTAGATGGCTTCTTCTCTCTCTTTGGATCTTAATACAAAGTTCTCCTCGATGTTCTTGGAGATCTATTCGATGTAATTCTTTTTGCGGTGTATTTGCCGAGATCCGATGAATTGTGGGTTTACGATTAAGATTATCTATGAACAATATTTGATTCTTCTCTGAATTCTTATATGCATGATTTGATATCTTTGCAAGTCTCTTCGAATTATCAGTTTGGTTTGGCCTACTAGATTGATCTTTCTTGCAATGGGAGAAGTGCTTAGCTTTGGGTTCAATCTTGCGGTGTCCTTTCCCAGTGACAGCAGGGGCATCAAGACACGTATTTTATTGTTTCCATCGAGGATAAAAAGATGGGGTTTATATCATATTGCTTGAGTTTATCCCTCTGCATCATGTCATCTTGCCAAATGTGTTACTCTGTTCTTATGAACTTAATACTCTAGATGCATGCCGGATAGCAGTCGATGTGTGGAGTAATAGTAGTAGATGCAGAATCGTTTCGGTCTACTTGACACAGATGTGATGCCTATGTTCATGATCATGCCTAGATATCATCATAACTATGCGCTTTTCTATCAATTGCTCGGCAGTAATTTGTTCACCCACAGTGAAACCTATGGCCCCCAGATCTACTTTACATCATATTATTTTCCCATCAACTAGCCATTTCTGTCGCCATTTATTTTGCAATCTTTACTTTTCAATCTATACAACAAAATACCAAAAATGTTTATCTTATTATCTCTATCAGATCTCACTTTCGTAAGTGACCGTGAAGATTGACAACCCCTTTATCGCGTTGGTTGTGAGGTTCTTGTTTGTTTGTGCAGGTACTAGGCGACTTGCGTGTAGTCTCCTACTGGATTGATACATTGGTTCTCAAAAACTGAGGGAAATACTTACGCTACTTTGCTGCATCACCCTTTCCTCTTCAAGGGAAAACCAACGCATGCTCAAGAGGCAGCAACTATCAACCGGAAGATTAACTCCCAGCTGAGTCAAGTGATTGTGATACCCATAAATTCTAAGTATATGCTCACTGACAGAACTATTCTTCTCCATTTTGCAGCTGTAGAACTTATTGGAGACTTCATATCTATCAATCTGGGCATTTGCTTGAAATATTAACTTCAACTCCTGGAACATCTCATATGCTCCATGACGTTCAAAACGTCGATGAAGTCCCGTTCTAAGCCGTAAAACATGGCACACTGAACTATCAAGTAGTCATCAGCTTTGCTCTGCCAGGTGTTCATAACATCTGGAGTTGCTCTTGTAGGGTTTGGAACCTAGCGGTGCTTCCAGGACGTAATTCTTCTGTGCAGCAATGAGGATAATCCTCAAGTTACGGACCCAGTCTGTGTAGTTGCTACCATCATATTTCAACTTAACTTTCTCTAGGAACGCATTAAAATTCAACGGAACAACAGCACGGGCCATTTATCTACAATAACATAGACATGCAGAATACTATCAGGTACTAAGTTCATGATAAATTAAAGTTCAATTAATCATATTACTTAAGAACTCCCACGTAAATAGACATCCCTCTAATCATCTAAGTGATCACGTGATCCATATCAACTAAACCATGTCCGATCATCACGTGAGATGGATTATCTTTCAATGGTGAACATCACCATGTTGATCATATCTACTATATGATTCACGCTTAACCTTTCGGTCTTAGTGTTCCGAGGCCATATCTGCATATGCTAGGCTCATGAAGTTTAACCCGAGTATTCTGCATGTGCAAAACTGGCTTGCACCCATTGTATGTGAACGTAGAGCTTATCACACCCGATCATCACGTGGTGTCTTGAAATTTAGTGAGAGATCATCTTATAATGCTATCGTCGAACTAAGCAAAATAAGATGCATAAAGGATAATCATCACATGCAATCAAATAAGTGATATGATATGGCCATCACCATCTTGTGCCTTTGATCTCCATCTCCAAAGCACCGTCATGATCACCATCGTCACCGGCTTAACACCTTGATCTCCATCGAAGCATCGTTCTCGTCTCGCCAACTATTGCTTCTACGACTATCGTTACTGCTTAGTGATAAAGTAAAGCAATTACATGGCGATTGCATTTCATAGAATAAAGCGACAACCATATGGCTCCTGCCAGTTGCCGATAACTGTTACAAAACATGATCATCTCATACAACAAACTATATATCATCACGTCTTGACCATATCACATCACAACATGCCCTGCAAAAACAAGTTAGACGTCCTCTACTTTGTTGTTGCAAGTTTTACGTGGCTGCTACGGGCTTCTAGTAAGAACCGTTCTTACCTACGGCATAAAAACTAAAACGTGGTATAGTGATTGCTTTTTGATCTTCAGAAAGAACCCTGTTCATTGAATCCGATTCAACTAAAGTTGGAGAAACAGACACCCGCCAGCCACCTGTGTGCAAAGCACGTCAGTAGAACCAGTCTCATGAACGTGGTCATGTAATGTCGGCCCAGGCCGCTTCATCCAACAATACCGCCGAATCAAGAAACAACTAGTGACGACAAGCAATAGGTATATACCCACGCCCACAACTCCTTTATGTTCTACTCGTGCATATAACATCTACGCATAGACTTGGCTCGGATGCCACTGTTGGGGAACGTAGTAATTAAATTTTTTGCCTATGATCACGCAAGATCTATCTAGGAGAAGCAAAGCAACGAGCAGGAAGAGTGAGTCCACGTACCCTCATAGACCGAAAGCGGAAGCGTTAAGTAACGCGGTTGATGTAGTCGAACATCTTCGCGATCCAACCGATCAAGTACCGAACGCACCGCACCTCCGCGATCTGCACACATTCAGCTCGGTGACGTCCCTCAAACTTTAGATCCAGCTGAGGTCGAGGGAGAGTTTCGTCAGCACGACGGCGTGGTGACGGTGATGATGAAGTTACCGACACAGGGCTTCGCCTAAGCACTACGACAATATGACCAAGGTGGAAATCTGTGGAGGGGGGCACCACACATGGCTAGGAGATCAACTTGTGTGTCTATGGGGTGTCCCCCTCCCCGTATATAAAGGAGTGGAGGAGGGGGCCAGCCAGCCTCATAGGGCGCGCCCTGATACATCTCCGTCGTATCTAATTTTCCAAACACTTTTGCCCTTGTTTTGGACTCTAACTTGCATGATTTGAATGGAACTAACCCGGACTGACATTATTTTCAGCAGAATGGCCATGGTGTTATTTTTGTGCAGAAATAAAAGTTCTCGGAATGACCTGAAAATCAATGGAGATTATTTTTGGAACATATAAAAAATACTGGTGAATGAATCAAGGCCAGGGGGCCCACACCCTGTCCACGAGGGTGGGGGCACGCCCCCTACCTCGTGGGCCCCCTGGTGCTCGACCGACCTCAACTCCAACTCCATATATCCGTGTTCAGGGAGAAAAAAATAAGAGAGAAGGATTCATCGCGTTTTACGATACGAAGCCGCCGCCAAGCCCTAAACTCTCTCGGGAGGGCTGATCTGGAGTCCGTTCGGGGCTCTGGAGAGGGGAATCCGTCGCCATCGTCATCATCAACCTTCCTCCATCACCTATTTCATGACGCTCACCGCCGTGCATGAGTAATTCCACCGTAGGCTTGCTGGACGGTGATGGGTTGGATGAGATTTACCATGTAATCGAGTTAGTTTTGTTAGGGTTTGATCCCTAGTATCCATTATGTTCTAAGATTGATGTTGCTATGACTTTGCTATGCTTAATGCTTGTCACTAGGGCCCGAGTGCCATGATTTCAGATCTAAACCTATTATGTTTTTATGAATATATGTGAGTTCTTGATCCTATCTTCCAAGTCTATAGTCACCTATTATGTGTTATGATCTGTTAACCCCGAAGTGACAATAATCGGGATACTTACCGGTGACGACCGTATTTTGAGCAGTTCATGTATTCACTATGTGTTAATGCTTTGGTCCGGTACTCTATTAAAAGGAGGCCTTAATATCCCTTAGTTTCCAATAGGACCCCGCTACCACGGGAGGGTAGGACAAAAGATGTCATGCAAGTTCTTTTCGATAATTGTCGCATGATTGATCGCATCCGACATAATTATCCATCACTGATACATTGCCTACGAGCTTTTCATATATTGTTCTTTGCTTATTTACTTTTCCGTTGCTACTGTTACAATCACTATTAAACCAAAAATATTACTTTTGCTACCGTTACCACTACTATCATATTACTTTGCTACTAAATACTTTGTTGCAGATATTAAGTTTCCAAGTGTGGTTGAATTGACAATCAGCTGCTAAAACTTGAGAATATTCTTTGGCTCCCCTTGTGTCGAATCAATAAATTTGGGTTGAATACTCTACCCTCGAAAACTGTTGCGATCCCCTATACTTGTGGGTTATCAAACTATTTTCTGGCGCCGTTGCCGGGGAGCATAACTCTATTCTTTGAGTCACTTGGTATTTATATCTGCTGATCACTATGAGGAACTTGAAAGATTAAAGAACCAAGATTTTTCCCTCAACTACGAGGGGAGGTAAGGAACTGCCATCTAGCTCTGCACTTGATTCACCTTCTGTTTTGAGTAAACTTGCAACACCCACTGCTGCTATTGATTCTGATAGGTCGCATGTCATTGATGATGTCACTTCTGCTTTGCATGATATTTATGACGAAACTACTTCTATGCTTGATTCTACTGTGCCAGTAGGTTAATTTCTTGATGAACAACTTGCTAGGGCTAGAGAGAATGAAATTATTGAAACTGATAATATTGATGAAAGTGATGATGAAGATTCTCCCCCTAGATATGAATTGCCTGTTGTGCCTGAGGGTTATGTTATGGATGAAGAAACTGCTAGAGACTTCTTAGCTTGCAATGATAGATCTGATCTTAAGAAATTATTAGCTAAGCTTAAAGAAAAGTCTTTGAATGCTAGAATGAAATACGACCTGCTTTTGCTACTTCACCTATCTTTATTACTGATAAGGATTATGATTTCTCTGTTGATCCTGAGTTAATTACTTTGGTTGAATCTGATCCTTTCTATGGCTATGAATCTGAAACTGTTGTGGCACATCTTACTAAATTAAATGATATAGCCACCATGTTTACTCATGATGAGAAAAATCGCTATTACTTTATCCTTAAGTTATTCCCATTCTCATTAAAGGGTGGTGCTAAAACATGGTTTAATTCTCTTGATCCTGGTTGTGTGCGTAGTCCCCAGGATATGATTTATTACTTCTCTGCTAAATATTTCCCCGCTCATAAGAAACATGTTGCTTTAAGGGAAATATATAATTTTGTGCAAATTGAAGAAGAGAGTCTCCCACAAGCTTGGGGGAGGATTCTCCAATTACTTAATGCTTTGCCTGATCATCCTCTTAAGAAAAAATGAAATACTCGATATCTTTTATAATGGACTAACCGATGCTTCTAGAGACTACCTGGATAGTTGTGTTGGTTGTGTTTTCAGGGAAAGAACTGTTGATCAAGCTGAATTGCCATTAAATAATATGTTGACTAATGAAAATAATTGGACACTTCCTGAACCAACTCCTAAGCCAACTCCGAAGAAAAGGGGTATTCTGTTTCTTAGTCCTGAAGATATGCAAGAGGCAAAGACATCTATGAAAAAAGGTATTAAAGCTGAAGATGTTAAGAATTTACCACCTATTGAAGAAATACATGGTCTTGATAACCCGACATAGGTAGTAAAGGTAAATTCTCTCTATAGATTTGATGAAGGTGATATTCCTCGTTATAAGTCTGCTAGCCAATGCTTAGATGAGTTTGATAATTTTATTGTTAAACAAGAAAACTTCAATGCTTATGTTGGTAGACAATTGAAACACAATGCTAATATGCTTGAACACTTGAGTGATTATATGTCTAGAGTTAAAGGTGAACTTAACTTATTAGTAAACATGCTTCCATGGTTACCACTCAAGTAGAAAAAGTACTTAAGGCTCAGGATGATTTGCTCAGTGAATTAAATAATAAGAAAAATGATAATGTTGTTAGAGTTATGACTAGAGGGGGTAAAATGACTCAGGAATCTTTGTATTCTGAGGGCCACCCTAAGAGAATTGAGCAAGATTCTCAGAGAACTAATGTTGAGGCACCTAGTTCTACTAAAAGGAAGAAAAAAAATGATAGGACTTTGCATGCTTCTAGTGAACCCGTTGTAGACACACCTGAGAATCCCAATGATATTTCTATTTCTGATGCTGAAACACAATATTGTAATGAACACGAACCTAGTGATAATATTACTGATGTTGTTCATGTTGATGCTCAACCTAGCAATGATAATGATGTAGAGATTGAACCTATTGTTGATCTTGATAACCCACAATCAAAGAATCAACGTTATGATAAGAGAGACTTCTTTGCTAGGAAACACGGTAAATAAAGAGAACCATGGATTCAAAAACCCATGCCTTTTCCTCCTAAACCATCCAAGAAAAAGGATGATGAGGATTTTGAGCGCTTTGCTGAAATGATTAGACCTATCTTTTTGCGTATGCGTTTGACTGATATGCTTAAAATGAATCCTTATGATAAATACATGAAATATATTGTTACAAATAAAAGAAAGATACCGGAGGCTGAAATTTCCACCATGCTTGCTAATTACACTTTTAAGGGTGGAATACCAAAGAAACTAGGAGATCCCGGAGTACCGACTATACCATGCTCTATTAAAAGAAACTATGTTAAAACTGCTTTATGTGATCTTGGAGCCGGTGTTAGTGTTATGCCTCTCTCTTTATAGACTTGATTTGAATAAGTTGACACCTACTGAAATATCTTTGCAAATGGCCGATAAATCAACTGCTATACCTATCGATATTTGTGAGGATGTGCCTGTTGTGGTTGCAAACGTTACTATTTTAACAGACTTTGTTATTCTTGATATTCCCGAGGACGATAGTATGTCGATTATCCTTGGTAGACCCTTTTTGAATACTGCAGGGGCTGTTATTGATTGCAACAAAGGCAATGTCAGTTTTCATGTTAATGGTAATGAGCATATGGTACACTTTCTGAGGAAACAACCTCAAGTCCATAATATCAATTCTATTGGAAAAATTTCAACAATTACTATTGGAGGTTTTGAATTTCCTCTTCCTACTGTCAAGAAGAAATATGATATTCTTATTGTTGGGGACGTGCATATCCCCGTTAAGGTAACCTAGTGTTATTCGAAATTTCTCTGGTTTCATGCGATTCGGAATGAGTTTGTTAACAAGACTTGATCAACCTTGTTAGTGGATTCCTTTTGGTAAGCATGAGATGGATGAAATTAGAAAGCACAACTTTTTGTACCCTCTTTTTACTTTCTGTTATTTATATTAAATAAAGCAAAAATAGTATTTTTTTGTCTATTTTCTGAATTATCCATGTAATGAAAAATACCCCGAAAATAAAAGTTCTCCAAATGCCGTGAAAATTTAATATGATTTTTTCTAGAATATTTGAGAATATCTGGCACTGAGAACACACCAGAGGGACCCACCACATGCCCGCACGGGTGGAGGGCGCGCCCTACCCCCTGGGCGCGCCCCCTGCCTCGTGGACCCCACGTGGGTCCCCTCCACTTATCCTTGCACCCACACACTTCGTCTTGCTCTAGAAAAAATCACCCACCACCTCAAACCCGAGTTCTTGCTCATCTTGCTACCATTTTCGATCTCCTTGCTCAAAGCTCCATTCACAAAACTACTTTGGGGGATTGTTCTTCGGTATGTGACTCCTCCAATGGTCCAATTAGTTTTTGTTCTAGTGCTTTATTTATTGCAAATTTTTGCTACTTAGGTGACCCTGTTCTTGAGCTTACATGTCAAATTTATGTGGTCAAGAGTAGTTTTAATGCATGATATGGCCTCTAGGCACTTGTAGGAGTAGTTGCTACCAATTTTGTTGAGTTTGGTTCACTTTATTTTTGATTTACTAAAAATTTCAGAAATTTTTCAGAGGAATAAATATGTTTAGGAAAATATACCAAGGTGGTTCCTCAAGGAAGCAAGGACCAAGGCCCGCAATACGCGAGCCGGACAATGAACTACCAAGGGAGGCTCAAGTGCGGCCTTGTGAATGGCCGTCAGAGGATTTCGTGGTTCGGGCAGGCATCAAGGAAGAATTTGATGCATATGTGCGTTACACTGATCTTGAGAGCTTCGAGTCAGATAAGTGTCGTCAGACCTCTATTTAACTGATTCATTTGTGAGAAGGTTTAAATTTACATCATCATGCAATTCCCAAACTGTCCTGTTTGATCTTTATGATAAATCTTATACCATGGACTCAGAAGATTTTAATACTGCATGTAAACTCCCTCAGTGGGGTAGTGCTAGTGAGCCTCGCAAATCTGAATATAAAGATTTTCTTGCTAGTATAACTGTGGGGGAATCTAGGGAGATCACGCAAGCTACCATAGGGAGCATTCATTTCCCTGCCATACATTATTTTGCTCTCTTCATAGGTAGATGCATTAATGGTAAGGATGAAGCATGTCACATGTGTGTTCTCGACCTAAGTGTTCTCAAGAGTGATGTATTAGGAGATAGACAATATAACTTGGGGGCCATTGTTGCACGTAGGTTGCATAATAATAGTATTAATGGAGATTTCTTTGGTGGAATTTACGCAACCCGTTTAGCTGATTTTCTTGAGATACCCATACGTGGAGATGATATTGAGTTGCCTCCTGCTTATTTAGATTATAATTCTATGGTTCGTCATCAGTTTGATGAGAGGAACAATCAGTCCCTCCAATACCGACTAATCTTTGACAGATGACGTACCTATCATGTCGCTCTCCCTGCTCCTACTTTCTTTGACTTTTAGGCAAAAGGGAGAGATGTTATAACTAGGGAGGAGGCGAACGAGTACGAGAGGAGGGCGGAGGCAGCTCGCCTCCAAGCCACAACTCATGAGGAAATTGCCGCTGCATCTCAGTACGACCCCAGCTATAGTTTTGATTCATGGGCATAGACCAACTTAGGACAAAAGCCTAAGCTTGGGGGAGTACGTATTTCTCACCGACATTACATTTATGTTCACACACTCATGCCAGTTGTCGGTGCTCATACTTTTTCATTGTATCATCCATGCTAGTTTATTTTCTTTTTAAGCTTTCTTCTTGTGTGTTTGAAAAACCTTAAGAAAAAAAATAGTTGTAGCTTTTAGCTAGTTTACTTTCCATGCCTGTAGTAGTAATAATTAAAAGAAAACCCAAAAAGATTTCTCGTTCTTCTTTTGCTTGTTGGGAGCTTTCCCGTGTAAATAGTTTTATTTCCTTTCTTTTCCTTGGGGGTCGAGAGGAGAAGACCATGATGAAAATGTTGAGTGGCTCTCATATGCATTATTGTTGATCTAACAAAGAGCCTATATTACCTTGTCTTCTCCTGTATATTGAATGCTTGCACATTCCAGCTTATTCCAATGCACATGCACTATTATTATTATCCACACTATACGGTTGTGCAAGTGAAAGGCAATAATGACGATATATGACGAACTGATTGAGATGAGACAAGCTGGTATGAACTCGACCTCTCTTGTTTTTGTAAATATGATTAGTTCTGAAGGAAATATGCCCTAGAGGCAATAATAAAGTTATTATTTATTTCCTCATATCATGATAAATGTTTATTATTCATGCTAGAATTGTATTAACCGGAAACATAATACATGTGTGAATACATAGACAAACATAGTGTCACTAGTATGCCTCTACTTGACTAGCTCGTTGATCAAAGATGGTTGAGTTTCCTAGCCATAGACATGAGTTGTCATTTGATAAACGAGATCACATCATTGGAGAATGATGTGATTGACATGACCCATCCGTTAGCTTAGCACTTTGATGGTTTAGTTTATTGCTATTGCTTTCTTCATAACTTATACATGTTCCTATGACTATGAGATTATGCAACTCCCGATTACCGGAGGAACACTTTGTGTGCTGCCAAACGTCACAACGTAACTGGGTGATTATAAAGGTGCTCTACAGGTGTCTCCGATGGTACTTGTTGAGTTGGCATAGATCAAGAATAGGATTTGTCACTCCGATTGTCGGAGAGGTATCTCTGGGCCCTCTCGGTAATGCACATCACTATAAGCCTTGCAAGCAATGCAACTAATGAGCTAGTTGCGGGATGATGCATTACAAAACGAGTAAAGAGACTTGCCGGTAACGAGATTGAGCTAGGTATTGAGATACCGACGATTGAATCTCAGGCAAGTATCATACCGATGACAAAGGGAACAACGTATGGTGTTATGCGGTTTGACCGATAAAGATCTTTGATGTCTGCTACACAACCTTCTTCTTGTAGACGTTGTTGGGCCTCCAAGTGCAGAGGTTTGTAGGACAGTAGCAAATTTCCCTCAAGTGGATGACCTAAGGTTTATCAATCCGTAGGAGGCGTAGGATGAAGATGGTCTCTCTCAAGCAACCCTGCAACCAAATAACAAACAGTCTCTTGTGTCCCCAACACACCCAATACAATGGTAAATTGTATAGGTGCACTAGTTCGGCGAAGAGATGGTGATACAAGTGGTATATGGATAATAGATATAGGTTTTTGTAATCTGAAAATATAAAAACAGCAAGGTAACTGATGGTAAAAGTGAGCACAAACGGTATTGCAATGCGTTGAAACAAGGCCTAGGGTTCATACTTTCACTAGTGCAAGTTCTCTCAACAATAATAACATAATTGGATCATATAACTATCCCTCAACATGCAACAAAGATTCACTCCAAAGTCACTAATAGCGGAGAACAAACGAAGAGATTATGGTAGGGTACGAAACCACCTCAAAGTTATCCTTTCTGATCGATCTATTCAAGAGTCTGTAGTAAAATAACATGAAGCTATTCTTTCCATTCAATCTATCATAGAGTTCGTACTAGAATAACACCTTAAGACACAAATCAACCAAAACCCTAATGTCACCTAGATACTCCAATGTCACCTCAAGTATCCGTGGGTATGATTATACGATATGCATCACACAATCTCAGATTCATCTATTCAAACCAACACAAAGTACTTCAAAGAGTGCCCCAAAGTTTCTACCGGAGAGTCAAGACAAAAACGTGTGCCAACCCCTATGCATAGGTTCATGGGTGGAACCCGCAAGTTGATCACCAAAACATACGTCAAGTGGATCAATAGAATACCCCATTGTCACCAAGGGTATCCCACGCAAGACATACATAAGTGTTCTCAAATCCTTAAAGACTCAATCCGATAAGATAACTTCAAAGGGAAAACTCAATCCATTACAAGAGAGTAGAGGGGGAGAAACATCATAAGATCCAACTATAATAGCAAAGCTCGCGATACATCAAGATCGTATCACCTCAAGAACACGAGAGAGAGAGAGATCAAACACATAGCTACTGGTACATACCCTCAGCCCCGAGGGAGAACTACTCCCTCCTCGTCATGGAGAGCACCGGGATGATGAAGATGGCCACCGGAGAGGGATTCCCCCTCCGACAGGGTGCCGGAACGGGTCTAGATTGGCTTTCGGTGGCTACAGAGGCTTCTGGCGGCGGAACTCCCGATCTATTGTGCTCTCCGATGTTTTTAGGGTATATGGGTATATATGGGAAGAAGTACGTCGGTGGATCTCTGGGCTATCCACGAGGCAGGGGGCATGCCCATGGGGGTGGGCGCGCTCCCCACCCTCGTGGGCAGCCCGGGACTCTCCTGGTCCATCTCCGATACTCCGTGGGCTTCTTCTGGTCCAAAAATAAGTTACGTGAAGTTTCAAGTCAATTGGACTCCGTTTGATTTTCCTTTTCTGCGATACTCTAAAACAAGGAAAAAACAAAAACTGGCACTGGGCTCTAGGTTAATAGGTTAGTCCCAAAAATCATATAAAATAGCATATAAATGCATATAAAACATCCAAGGTTGATAATATAATAGCATGGAACAATCAAAAATTATAGATATGTTGGAGACGTATCAATCTTCGTAGAATATGTAGGAACCAATATGAGCATCCAGGTTCCGCTATTGGTTATTGATCGGAGATGTGTCTTGGTCATGTCTACATAGTTCTCGAACCCGTAGGGTCCGCACGCTTAAAGTTCTGTGACGATCGATATTATGAGTTTATATGTTTTGATGCACCAACAGTAGTTCGGAGTCTCGGATATGATCACAGACATGACGAGGAGTCTCGAAATGGTCGAGACATAAAGATTGATATATTGGAAGCCTACATTTGGACATCGAAAGAGTTCCGGGTGAAATCGGGATTTTACCGGAGTGCCGGAGGGGTTACCGGAACCCCTGGAGGTTAATGGGCCTTGTTGGGCCCTAGTGGAGAGAGAGAGGGGCCGGCCAGGGCAGGTCGCACGCCCCTCCCCCTCTAGTCCGAATTGGACTAGGAGGGGGGCGCCCCCCTTTCCTTCTCCTTCTCCCCCTTCCTTTCCCCCTCCTGGTAGGAGTAGGAAAGAGGGGAGTCCTACTCCTACTAGGAGGAGGAATCCTCCTCCTGGCGTGCCCTAAAGGGCCGGCCGACCTCCCCCTTGCTCCTTTATATACGGGGGCAGGGGGCACCCTAGGACACACAAGTTGATCATTGATCTCTCCCAGCCGTGTGCGGTGCCCCCCTCCACCATAATCCACCTCGGTCATACTATAGCGGTGCTTAGGCGAAGCCCTGCGACGATAGCTTCATCAACATCGTCACCACGCTGTCGTGCTGACGAAACTCTCCCTTGAGCTCTACTAGATCGTGAGTTCACGGGACGCCACCGAGCTGAACGTGTGCTGAACACGGAGGTGTCGTATGTTCGGTACTGAGGATCGGTCGATCATGAAGATGTACGACTACATCAACCGCGTTCTCATAACGCTTCCGCTTAACGGTCTACGAGGGTACGTGGACGATACTCTCCCCTCTCGTTGCTATGCATCACCATGATCTTGCGTGTGCGTAGGAATTTTTTTGAAATTACTATGTTCCCCAACAGTGGCAACCGAGCCAGGTTTATGCGTAGATGTTATATGCACAAGTAGAACACAAGTAAGTTGTGGGCGATACAAGTCATAATGCTTACCAGCATGTCATACTTTGGTTCGGCGGTATTGTTGGATGAAGCGCTCCGGACCGACATTACGCGTATGCTTATGTGAGACTGGTTCTACCGACGTGCTTTGCACACAGGTGGCTGGCGGGTGTCAGTTTCTCCAACTTTAGTTGAACCGAGTGTAGCTACGCCCGGTCCTTGTGAAGGTTAAAACAACACTAACTTGACGAACTATCGTTGTGGTTTTGATGCGTAGGTAGAACGATTCTTGGTCAGCCCGTAGCAGCCATGTAAAACTTGTAACAACAAAGTAGATGACGTCTAACTTGTTTTTGCAGGGCATGTTGTGATGTGATATGGTCAAGACATGATGCTATATTTATTATATGAGATGATCATGTTTTATAACGGAGTTATCGGCAACTGGCAGGAGCCATATGGTTGTCGCTTTATTGTATGCAATGCAATCGCCCTGTAATTGCTTTACTTTATCACTAAGCGGTAGCGATAGTCGTAGAAGCAATAGATGGAGAGACGGCAATGATGCTACGATGGAGATCAAGGTGTCGCGCTGATGACGATGGTGATCATGACAGTGCTTTGGAGATGGAGATCAACGACACGAGATGATGATGGCCATATCATATCACTTATACTGATTGCGTGTGATGTTTATCCTTTATGCATCTTATTTTTCTTTGTTTGACAGTAGCATTATAAGATGATCTCTCACTAGATTTCAAGGTAAAAGTGTTCTCCCAGAGTATGCACCATTGCCAAAGTTCGCCATGCCGAGACACCACGTGATGATCGGGTGTGATAAGCTCAACGTTCATCTACAACGGGTGTAAGACAGTTTTGCACACGCAGAATACTCCGGTTAAACTTGACGAGCCTAGCATATGTAGATATGTCCTCGGAACACTGAGACCGAAAGGTCGAGCGTGAATCATATAGTAGATATGATCAACATAGAGATGTTCACCATTGAAAACTACTCCATCTCACGTGATGATCGGTTATGGTTTAGTTGATATGGATCACGTGATCACTTAGATGATTAGAGGGATGTCTATCTAAGTGGGAGTTCTTAAGTAATATGACTAATTGAACTTAAATTTATCATGAACTTAGTACCTGATAGTATTTTGCTTGTCTATGTTATTGTAGATAGATGGCCCGTGTTGTTGTTCCATTGAATTTTAATGCGTTCCTTGAGAAAGCAAAGTTGAAAGATGATGGTAGCAATTACACGGACTGGGTCCGTAACTTGAGGATTATCCTCATTGCTGCACAGAAGAATTACGTCCTGGAAGCACCGCTAGATGCTAGGCCTGCTGTAGATGCTGCTGATGATGTTAAGAATGGCTGGCAGGGTAAAGCTGATGACTACTCGATAGTTCAGTGTGCCATGCTTTACGGCTTAGAACCGGGACTTCAACGATGTTTTGAACGTCATGGAGCAGATGAGATGTTCCAGGAGTTGAAGTTAATATTTCAAGCAAATGCCCGGATTGAGAGATATGAAGTCTCCAATAAGTTCTACAGCTGCAAGATGGAGGAGAATAGTTCTGTCAGTGAACATATACTCAGAATGTCTGGGTATCATAACCACTTGAGTCAACTAGAAGTTAATCTTCCTGTTGATAGTGTCATTGACAGAGTTCTTCAATCACTGCCACCAAGCTACAAGAGCTTCGTGATGAACTATAATATGCAAGGGATGAATAAGACAATTCCCGAGCTCTTCGCAATGCTAAAGGCGGCGGAGGTAGAAATCAAGAAGGAGCATCAAGTGTTGATGGTCAACAAGACCACCGGTTTCAAGAAAAAGGGTAAAGGGATGTGACGCCCCCGATTTAATCGTACACTAATCATGCACGCAAATGTGTACGATCAAGATCAGGGACTCACGGGAAGATATCACAACACAACTCTAAAACATAAATAAGTCATATAAGCATCATAATACAAGCCAGGGGCCTCGAGGGCTCAAATACAAGTGCTCGATCATAGACGAGTCAGCGGAAGCAACAATATCTGAGTACAGACATAAGTTAAACAAGTTTGCCTTAAGAAGGCTAGCACAAACTGGGATACAGATCGAAAGAGGCGCAGGCCTCCTGCCTGGGATCCTCCTAAACTACTCCCGGTCGTCATCAGCGGGCAGCACGTAGTAGTAGGCACCTCCAGTGTAGGGGTCGTCGTCGACGGTGGCGTCTGGCTCCTGGACTCCAGCCTCTGGTTGCGACAACCAGAAAGAAAGGAAAGGGGAGAAAAAGGGGAAGAAAGCAACCGTGAGTACTCATCCAAAGTACTCGCAAGCAAGGAACTACACTACATATGCATGGGTATATGTGTAAGGAGGCCATATCAGTGGACTGAACTACAGAATGCCAGAATAAGAGGGGGATAGCTAATCCTGTCGAAGACTACGCTTCTCGCAGCCACCGTCTTGCATCAAGCAGAAGAGAGTAGATCGAAGTCCTCCAAGTAGCATCGCATAGCATATCCTACCCGGCGATCCTCCCCTCGTATCCCTGAGGGAGAGCGACCACCGGTTGTATCTGGCACTTGGAAGGGTGTGTTTTATTAAGTATCCGGTTCTAGTTGTCATAAGGTCAAGGTACAACTCCAAGTCGTCCTGTTACCGAA
Organism: Triticum dicoccoides; assembly: GCF_002162155.2. Taxonomy (NCBI): domain Eukaryota; kingdom Viridiplantae; phylum Streptophyta; class Magnoliopsida; order Poales; family Poaceae; genus Triticum; species Triticum dicoccoides. The sequence continues at coordinate 432,805,259 of NC_041390.1, forward strand.
GATCACGGCTATTCGAATAGATTAACTTCCCTGCAGGGGTGCACCAACTTACCCAACACGCTTGATCCCATTTGGCCGGACACACTTTCCTGGGTCATGCCCGGCCGCGGAAGATCAACACGTCGCAGCCCCACCTAGGCAAAACAGAGAGGCCAGCACGCCGGTCTAAACCTAAGCGCACAGGGGTCTGGGCCCATCGCCCATAGCACACCTGCACGTTGCGAGGGCGGCCGGAAGCAGAACTAGCCCCCTTAATACAAGAGCAGGCTTACGTTCCAATCCGGCGCGCGCCGCTCCGTCGCTGACGTCTGAAGTGCTTCGGCTGATACCACGACGTCGGGATACCCATAACTACTCCCACGTAGATGGTTAGTGCGTATAGGCTCATAGCCAACTCAGATCAAATACCAAGATCTCGTTAAGCGCGTTAAATGTCCGCGAACGCCGAACAGGGCCAGGCCCACCTCTCTCCTAGGCGGTCTCAACCTGCCCTGTCGCTCCGCCACAAAGATCCACACAGAGGGCCGTCGGGACAAAGGTCCTTTCAGCCCCCAATCTGTGAATCACTCGCGGGTACTCTTCGAGCTGACCCGACTTTAGTCACCAGCTGTATAGTATGTATGTATAGTATATACCCGTGATCACCTCCCGAGTGATCACGGCCCAATAGTATAGCAAGGCAGACTGACAAGAATGTAGGGCCAATGATGATAAACTAGCATCCTATACTAAGCATTTAGGATTGCAGGTAAGGTATCAACAGGTGTAGCAACAATGTCAGGCTATGCATCAGAATAGGATCAACGGAAAGCAGTAACATGCTACACTACTCTAATGCAAGCAATATAGAGTAGAATAGGCGATATCTGGTGATCAAGGGGGGGGGGCTTGCCTGATTGCTCTGGCAAGAAGGAGGGGTCGTCAACTCCGTAGTCGAACTGGGCAGCAGCAGCGTCGGTCTCGTAGTCTACCGGAGAGAAGAGGGGGAAGAAACAATGAATACAATGCAAACAAATGCATATCAATGCATGACATGACAAGTAACGATGCTAGGTGTGCCCAATCGCGGTAGTAGGTGATACCGACGAAGGGGGGGAAACATCCGGGAAAGTATTCCCGGTGTTTCGCGTTTTCGGACAGATGAACCGGAGGGGAAAAGTTGCGAGTTCGATAGGTTAGGGGTGTGTGGCGGACGAACGGACTGCGTATCCGGAATCGTCTCGTCGTTCTGAGCAACTTTCATGTATAAAGTTTTTCCATCCGGGCTACGGTTTATTTTATATTGATTTTCTAAAGTTTAAATCATTTTTAGAATTTATTTAATTAATTTAATCAACATTATCCAGAATAGTGTCTGCTGACGTCATGATGACGTCAGCATGACGTCAATAGTTGACTTGGTCAACCTGACAGGTGGGTCCCGATCGTCATACTCTGTTTTAATTAACTAACAGTTAATTAGGTTAATTAGTGATTAGGTTAATCTAATTACAATTAATTAACCTAATTAATTCCTTAATTAGTTAATTAATTAATTTTATTATTATTATTATTATTTTCTCTTTTTTTTTGAATCATTCTGGGCGTGGGGCCCCCTGTCATTGGCCCAGAGGGGCTTTGCGGGTGCCGGGTGTCGGGCACCAGCCCGAGCGGTTCGGGCGTGCGGGCGAACCCGACGACGGGCGCCGCGGGCGTGGCCGAAGCCTGAGCGGCGACCAGCGCGCGGGGGCGGCACGGCGAGGCCCCCAGGCCGCAGCAGCAACAACCGAGGGCGGGGTGCGCGAACTGCGACGGCGGAGGTGGTGTTCAGGGGCGGAGCAGAGCTCCGGGGCGCACGACCGTCGGCGACGAGGCGAGCAAGGGCGTGGCCGTGCATAGTCCTGGTGAGGCGGGGCGGTGCAGGGTCGACGGCGACCAACAGGGACGCGACCACGGTGAGCGCGCACGGGAAGGAGGCCGCGGGCGTGCCTGCAGGCGAGGCGCAGGGCGCGGCCACGCACCGGGCGCGGACACGACCAACAGGGGCAGGCCCGTGCGCGGAGGCTTCTTGACGAGCATGGGGAAGGGGCGGTGACCGGCGAGGCGACACAGAGGAGAAGGAGGAGGGGAAAAGGCGGCTGCTCACGGTGGGGG
>NC_041390.1:432808461-432814889 GCF_002162155.2 Triticum dicoccoides
CGTGACTGAGCAGTCTTGAGATTCTCGCGAATAATGCGGACTTGTTCTTCGGCATGTTGGATAATATCCGGACCAAAGAGTGGACGTTCCCCAGTTTCTGACCAGTTCAGAGGGGTTCGGCACTTTCGTCCATATAACACTTCGAAGGGGGCCATCTTCAGACTAGCTTGATAGCTATTATTATAAGAGAACTCAGCATACGGAAGAGATTCCTCCCATTTCTTGCCGAAGGAAATAACACAAGCTCGAAGCATGTCTTCGAGAACTTGGTTGACACGTTCAACTTGCCCTTGTGACTGAGGATGAAAAGCAGTGCTGAAAGACAGATGAGTGCCCATAGCTTCTTGGAAACTTGCCCAGAATCTTGAAGTGAATAAGCTGCCACGGTCTGAACTGATTACCAATGGAATACCGTGAAGCGAGACAATTCTGGTCATGTAGAGGTTTGCCAGCTGACTAGCAGTGATCGTTTCCTTGACAACCAGAAAATGTGCAACTTTAGAAAGTCGGTCAATGACGACAAGAATAGCATCATTACCCTTTTGCGATTTGGGAAATCCAGTAACGAAGTCCATCTCGACATGGTCCCATTTCCATTCAGGAATAGATCTAGGTTGCAGAGTTCCAGCAGGCCTTTGATGTTCTGCTTTGATACGACGGCAAACGTCACATTCAGAAACATAACGAGCAATGTCTTGCTTCATGTTAGACCACCAGAATCTCTGGCGGATGTCTTGGTACATCTTTGTACTACCAGGGTGGATACATAGAGGCGTATCATGAGCTTCTTTCATAACCTCCTAAGTCATATTCAGGTTTTCCTTCTTACACGGCACCACTAGGCGGCCTTTGAAGTACAAGGCGCCATCATCAGCAATAGTGAAGGATGAGGGACTTCCTTCTTTGAGGTCTTGCTTAATCTTGTAGACTTCAGAGTCAAATCCCTGCATTGTCTTTATGGTGCCCACGAGATCGGGTTCAACAGCCAGGGTATAGAGGGAACCCTGGGAAACAACACGGAGATTCATCTTGCGGAACTCCGGAGGAGGGGGAGCGAGTGCACCCGGAGGAACAATATGGAGGTTTAGCTTTCTGAATTCTTCAACAAGTGAGGGCTGAACTTTGTGAACCTGGAGATGGTTGCAGTAAGACTTGCGGCTCAAGGCATCAGCCATTACATTAGCCTTGCCTGGTGTATAGGAAATACCCAAATCAAAGTCTGCCACAGTCTCCATCCATCTCTGCTGACGGAGGTTCAGGTCTGGCTGAGTAAACAAATACTTCAGACTTTGGTGGTCAGTGAAGATCTCGCAACGATTACCGAGTAGGTAATGTCGCCACTGTTTTAGGGCATGAATGACAGCAGCAAGTTCGAGGTCGTGAACTGGGTAGTTCTCTTCGTGAGGGCGCAATTGACGAGAGGCATAAGCAACCACTTTGCGCTCTTGCATTAGGACACAGCCTAACCCTTGACGGGAAGCGTCGCAGTAAATGATGAAGTCCTTCTTAGTATCCGGAGGAGCTAGTACTGGGGCAGAAGTCAACTTGTCTTTGAGTGCCTGGAAACTTTCCTGACATTTATCTGTCCATTGGAACTTGACGCCCTTATGCAATAGGTTAGTCAGAGGCCTGGCAATCTTGGAGAAGTTCTCGACGAATCGACGGCAGTAGCTGGCGAGACCGAGAAAACTTCTGACTTGCTTAACGTTCTTCGGAGGAGTCCAATCGAGAATAGCCTGAACTCGTTCAGGGTTGACGGCAATACCATCCTTAGAGATGACATGCCCAAGATAGGTTACTTGGGGAAGCCAGAATTCACATTTGGAGAACTTGGCATAAAGTTGATGCTCTCGTAGCTTTTCCAGCACGAGGCGAAGATGTTCAGCATGTTCCTCTTCGTTCTTGGAAAATACCAGAATATCATCCAGATAAACCATGACAAACTTGTCGAGGTAATCCATGAATATATAGTTCATCAGGCGAGAGAAGGTGGCTGGAGCATTGGTTAAGCCGAAAGACATGACGGTGTACTCGTATGAACCATAACGAGTCACAAAGGCGGTCTTGGGGATATCTTCCTCACGAACACGGATCTGGTGGTAACCCAACCTCAAGTCGAGTTTAGAGAACACTGATGAACCAGCCAATTGATCATACAGATCATTGATCCGAGGAAGAGGATACTTATTCTGAATGGTAGCTTGATTTATAGGACGGTAGTCTTGGACCAATCGGTTTGTCCCATCTTTCTTCTTGACAAAGAGAGAAGGTGCTCCCCAAGGAGAGCAACTTGGGTGAATGAAACCACTTCGAAGAGATTTATCGATTTCCTCCTTAAGCTCAAGGAGTTCATGCGGCGGCATCTTGTAGGGTCGCTTGGCTATAGGAGTGGTGCCTGGTTTCAAGTCGATGACGAATTCGATAGCTCTAGCAGGGGGAATCCCTGGGAGTTCTTCAGGAAAGACGTCTAAGAATTCACGCACGACGGGAATGTTTTCAATGCCCTCGAGAGGTGTAGCGTTCAATGCGTTTAAGGCATAAAGCCTGGCCTCGACATTCCGAACCAGATGAGCATCGTAGCTAATTATTTCATCAGAAGGGTGTAGCAGATGGACGGTCTTAGTGGCGCAAACGATAGAAGCAGTATGCGCCTTTAACCAATTCATTCCCAGAATGAGGTCAATGCTACAAGACTTTAGTACGATGGGTGAGACAAGGAATTCCAGTCCTTCGATTTCAACGGGGACGTCGTTGCAAATCATGGAGGTTCGACATTGGCCCGCAGGGGTGTGTACTAATAGTGAAGCATTCATGTCTTCACTTTTAATGCCATGCATGAATGCGAAATCTTCAGACATGAATGAATGCGATGCACCAGTATCAAATAAAACGGATGCTGGTACTGAATTTACGAGGAGTGTACCCATCACAGTAGCAGGCTGGTCTTGAGCTTCATTCAGATCAATGTGGTTGGCATGAACACGGCCATAAGACTTGGCATTGTTGTTGCGGGCCTGGTTGTTTCCACGGCCAGCGCCTGGAAGGGCCAGTTGATTCTGATTCTGAATGCAATCCCTAGCACGGTGACCTGGTTGACCACACTTGTAGCACAGGCCATTATTGGGAGTGGGAACAGGAGCTTGGGGTGGCGGAGCTGGAAGCCTTAGCAGCCTAGTTGGAGCAGTAGGCAGACGAGGTGCAGCATAAGACTGCCTTGGGGCAGGTGCATTTGGACGGTACATGCTGTTCGGGATCCATATCTTACGCTTCTGCGAGGGCGGGCCCGAAGATGAGCCCGTGTCACGGTTGCGTCTTTGAGAGCTCTGGTGTTCTTGCAGACCAGTCTCAACATTGATGGCCTTATTCACCAAGGTGGCGAAATCAGCAAAGTCGTGCACTAGAAGTGCGAGCTTGATGTCAGCTTGAAGGCCGTCACGGAACTTCTCCTGCCTACGTGCATCAGTTGCAATGTCCTCTTCAGCATAGCGAGACAAGTCCAGAAACTCCCGCTGATAAGCTTCCACAGTTTTGTTGCCCTGTGTGAGGTTGCGGAACTCACGCTTCTTCCTGTCCATGACTCCCTGAGGAATGAAGCGGGCACGGAAGGCAGCCTGAAAGTCTGGCCAGGAGATGATTGTCTCAACTGGCAGAGTACGCCTGTGGCTGTCCCACCATTGCGCTACGGGTCCCTTTAGAAAGAATGAAGCAAAAGTGACATAGCTGGCAGGGGCTACATCAGCAGACTCCATCTCATAGGTGATGTCACGGAGCCAGTCATCAGCATCAAGCGGCTGGGTTGAGCTGCGGTACACACTTGGGTTGAGGCGTATGAAATCCTGCAGAGTTGTTGTGTTTGGATGCTGGTTCATATTGGGGCGAGGAAACTGAGCCATCATGTTTTCCATGAACTGGCGATTCATCTCAAGCTGTTGGATCATACCAGCCATGTACTCAGGCGGTGGTGGGAAGTTGCCACCACGACCACGACCAGCTGGTCTAACCATCCTGCTAATATATAACAGGGGTAGTTCAGTATTGAGAAATTTGCATAGACAAGAGTCATTCATGATGAAACATGCATAATGAAAGGAGCACGACAGATACCACATAGATAGTCGGCATAACTTACAAAAGGGGTCGGACATAGAGTTCAGTACACAGAGTTCAGTACATAGATTAAGTCATCATATGCGGCACGCAGGCTCGCGAGTGCATCTAAGACTAATGAGCAAGACTACATCAGTCCCAGGAGGTACTGTGAAGGTAGCTGTAACCTGACAGCTGGTAGTGAGGCAACGGATAGTCCTCCACGTCAGTGGCCTGGGGGCCGCGGATACTCTGGTGTAGAACCCGACGCTCAGGTGGCAGAAGAGGACCAAGTGCGGGAGAGTAGCCTCCCACCTCTGGCCATCCGACACCGTGGGGCATCACGGTCCTGGCTGGGTAGATCGCAGAACGCGGCAGCTGTCCAGACCGGACAAAGGGGTGCAACCGCGTCAGAGCCCTGTAAAGGTGCTGACGAGTGGTGTACAACTCGTGGCGAAGAGCTCTGTTAGCTCGGTCCAGCCCATCAGCATGCAGAACCAGGCGCTGATGGTGGAAGGGCTCTCGGGTGACGGTGGAGTAGGCGGCAGTGTAGTATCCCTCCGCACCAACGTCAGATGCGATAGGAATGTGCCTGAAAGGGGAAGTGTCCAATGCCTGATACTCTCCACGAAGACGTGTTAGAGCAGCATGAGCAGCATCGTGGACTGCCATCTCGATGGTCACTCCAACACCATGAGCGGTGTGCAGCACGGTAGTGGACTCATACTCCCGAGAGTAGAGGTGGACGATGGCACGGTACTGCTCCTGGTTAAAGTCCTGGTACTCCTCGTAGACGGTGTACTCAGGGTGCCAGCGATAACCCAGATAGGTCATCATATCAGCTAGCACGGCAGGTGATCCTGAGGCACCAATGGCCGCAGTGTGGCGCACGACCTGCCTCGCGGGTTCCATCTGAAAACAAAGATGTTTCAATGGAGTCAAATGACAACATGGGCACTATTCAAAATGCTATCCTACAGAATAACTATGGCTTATCCAACTTCGGGGTGAACGTGGTAACGGGATCCTAATGTTAGAGTTAGTAAATTCGTTTAACCCGAGTAGAAAAGAGTTCAGAGTCCCAGAGTAAAGGTCGAGGAGTAAAAGATCCTAGTACCACCCGATGGCGACGTGGGCCCGTAAGGCACACAGCCAAGTTAGTAAAAGTTTTTGTAATGTCTAGACTCGACTTCGGCCAAGGAGTGTGGAAGGGGGATTCCTACAGGCAGTCGGCTCTGATACCAACTTGTGACGCCCCCGATTTAATCGTACACTAATCATGCACGCAAATGTGTACGATCAAGATCAGGGACTCACGGGAAGATATCACAACACAACTCTAAAACATAAATAAGTCATATAAGCATCATAATACAAGCCAGGGGCCTCGAGGGCTCGAATACAAGTGCTCGATCATAGACGAGTCAGCGGAAGCAACAATATCTGAGTATAGACATAAGTTAAACAAGTTTGCCTTAAGAAGGCTAGCACAAACTGGGATACAGATCGAAAGAGGTGCAGGCCTCCTGCCTGGGATCCTCCTAAACTACTCCCGGTCGTCATCAGCGGGCAGCACGTAGTAGTAGGCACCTCCAGTGTAGGGGTCGTCGTCGACGGTGGCGTCTGGCTCCTGGACTCCAGCCTCTGGTTGCGACAACCAGAAAGAAAGGAAAGGGGAGAAAAAGGGGAAGAAAGCAACCGTGAGTACTCATCCAAAGTACTCGCAAGCAAGGAACTACACTACATATGCATGGGTATATGTGTAAGGAGGCCATATCAGTGGACTGAACTGCAGAATGCCAGAATAAGAGGGGGATAGCTAATCCTGTCGAAGACTACGCTTCTCGCAGCCACCGTCTTGCATCAAGCAGAAGAGAGTAGATCGAAGTCCTCCAAGTAGCATCGCATAGCATATCCTACCCGGCGATCCTCCCCTCGTATCCCTGAGGGAGAGCGACCACCGGTTGTATCTGGCACTTGGAAGGGTGTGTTTTATTAAGTATCCGGTTCTAGTTGTCATAAGGTCAAGGTACAACTCCAAGTCGTCCTGTTACCGAAGATCACGGCTATTCGAATAGATTAACTTCCCTGCAGGGGTGCACCAACTTACCCAACACGCTTGATCCCATTTGGCCGGACACACTTTCCTGGGTCATGCCCGGCCGCGGAAGATCAACACGTCGCAGCCCCACCTAGGCAAAACAGAGAGGCCAGCACGCCGGTCTAAACCTAAGCGCACAGGGGTCTGGGCCCATCGCCCATAGCACACCTGCACGTTGCGAGGGCGGCCGGAAGCAGAACTAGCCCCCTTAATACAAGAGCAGGCTTACGTTCCAATCCGG
>NC_041390.1:432817250-432883641 GCF_002162155.2 Triticum dicoccoides
TGGGCTGGCCTGGTTGGCCCGATGGCCAGCTGGGCCGCGGTCCAGCAGGGGGGGCTTCTCCTCCTTTTGTTTTTTTTCTTTTTGGTTTTCTGTTTTTCTTTCCTTTTGTATTTTCTTTTATTATTTCTTTTCTGTTTAGATCATTTAATCCATTTAGCCATTTTATAAAAATATGCCTGTTGCACCATAATTACCTTTGTAATATTCGTCAACCACCGAACAATTTTATTTTAAATTTTGAAAATTTTTATTGTTTTCATCAATTTGAATTTTGAATTTGAACGGTTTCGAATTATTGCGAGGATAGCAACAGTAATCGGGATGACGTGCCATGATTAGCGTGGGATTACTGTAGCAAGATTATCCGGGCGTTGCAAGGGAAGAAGAAGGGGAACTTCAAAAAGAATGGCAAACAAGTTGCTACTCAAGAGAAGAAACCCAAGTCTGGACCTAAGCCTGAGACTGAGTGCTTCTACTGCAAAGGGACTGGTCACTGGAAGCGGAACTGCCCCAAGTATTTGGCGGATAAGAAGGATGGCAAGGTGAACAAAGGTATATGTGATATACATGTTATTGATGTGTACCTTACTAGAGCTCACAGTAGCACCTGGGTATTTGATACTGGTTCTGTTGCTAATATTTGCAACTCGAAACAGGGACTACGGATTAAGCTAAGACTGGCTAAGGACGAGGTGACGATGCGCGTGGGAAATGGTTCCAAAGTCGATATGATCGCCGTCGGCACGCTACCTCTACATCTACCTTCGGGATTAGTTTTAGACCTAAATAATTGTTATTTGGTGCCAGCGTTAAGCATGAACATTATATCTAGATCTTGTTTGATGCAAGATGGTTATTCATTTAAATCTGAGAATAATGGTTGTTCTATTTATATGACTAATATATTTTATGGTCATGCACCCTTGAAGAGTGGTCTATTTGTGTTGAATCTCGATAGTAGTGATACACATATTCATAATGTTGAAGCCAAAAGATGCAGAGTTGATAATGATAGTGCAACATATTTGTGGCACTGCCGTTGGGTCATATTGGTGTAAAGCGCATGAAGAAACTCCATACTGATGGACTTCTGGAATCACTTGATTATGAATCACTTGGTACTTGCGAACCATGCCTCATGGGCAAGATGACTAAAACGCCGTTCTCCGGAACAATGGAGCGAGCAACGGATTTATTGGAAATCATACATACTGATGTATGTGGTCCAATGAATATTGGGGCTCACGGCGGGTATCGTTATTTTCTCACCTTCACAGATGATTTGAGCAGATATGGGTATATCTACTTAATGAAGCATAAATCTGAAACATTTAAAAAGTTCAAAGAATTTCAGAGTGGAGTGGAAAATCATCACAACAATAAAATAAAGTTTCTATGATCTGATCGTGGAGGAGAATGTTTGAGTTATGAGTTTGGTCTACATTTGAAACAATGCAAAATAGTTTCGTAACTCACGCCACCCGGAACACCACAACGTAATGGTGTATCCGAACATCGTAATCATACTTTATTGGATATGGTGCGATCTATCATGTCTCTTACTGATTTGCCACTATCATTTTGGGGTTATGCTTTAGAGACAGCCGCACTCACGTTAAATAGGGCACCATCGAAATCCGTTGAGACGACGCCTTATGAACTGTGGTTTGGCAAGAAACCAAAGTTGTCATTTCTTAAAGTTTGGGGCTGCGATGCTTATGTGAAAAAGCTTCAACCTGATAAGCTCGAACCCAAATCGGAGAAATGTGTCTTCATAGGATACCCAAAGGAGACTGTTGGGTACACCTTCTATCACAGATCCAAAGGCAAGACATTTATTTCTAAGAATGGATCCTTTCTAGAGAAGGAGTTTCTCTCGAAAGAAGTGAATGGGAGGAAAGTAGAACTTGATGAGGTAACTGTACCTGCTCCCTTATTAGAAAGTAGTTCATCACAGAAACCGGTTCCTGTGACACCTACACCAATTAGTGAGGAAGCTAATGATGATGATCATGAAACTTCAGATCAAGTTACTACCGAACCTCGTAGGTCAACCAGAGTAAGTTCCGCACCAGAGTGGTACGGTAATCCTATTCTAGAAGTCATGTTACTTGACCATGATGAATCTACGAACTATGAAGAATCGATGGTGAGCCCAGATTCCGCAAAATGGCTAGAGGCCATGAAATCTGAGATGGGATCCATGTATGAGAACAAAGTATGGACTTTGGTTGACTTGCCCAATGATCGGCAAGTCATCGAGAATAAATGGATCTTCAAGAAGAAGCCAAACGCCGACGGTAATGTTACTGTCTACAAAGCTTGACTTGTTGCAAAAGGTTTTCGACAAGTTCAAGGAGTTGACTACGATGAGACTTTCTCACCCGTAGTGATGCTTAAGTCTGTCTGAGTCATGTTAGCAATTGCCGCATTTTATGATTATGAAATTTGGCAAATGGATGTCAAAACTGCATTCCTGAATGGATTTATGGAAGAAGAATTGTCTATGATGCAACCAGAAGGTTTTGTCGATCCAAAGGGAGCTAACAAAGTGTGCAAGCTCCAGCGATCCATTTATGGACTGGTGCAAGCCTCTCGGAGTTGAAATAAACGTTTTGATAGTGTGATCAAAGCATATGGTTTTATACAGACTTTTGGAGAAGCGTGTATTTACAAGAAAGTGAGTGGGAGCTTTGTAGCATTTCTAATATTATATGTGGATGACATATTGCTGATTGGAAATGACATAGAATTTCTGGATAGCATAAAAGGATACTTGAATAAGAGTTTTTCAATGAAAGACCTTGGAGAAGCTGCTTATATATTGGGCATCAAGATCTATAGAGTAGATCAAGAAACTTAATTGGACTTTCACAAAGCACATACCTTGATAAAGTTTTGAAAAAGTTCAAAATGGATCAAGCAAAGAAAGGGTTCTTGCCTGTGTTACAAGGTGTGAAGTTGAGTAAGACTCAATGCCCGACCACTGCAGAAGATAGAGAGAAAATGAAAAGTGTTCCCTATGCTGCAGCCATATGCTCTATCATGTATGCAATGTTGTGTACCAGACCTGATGTGTGCCTTGCTATTAGTTTAGCAGGGAGGTACCAAAGTAGTCCAGGAGTGGATCACTGGACAGCGGTCAAGAACATCCTAAAATACCTGAAAAGGACTAAGGATATGTTTCTCGTTTATGGAGGTGATAAAGAGCTCGTTGTAAATGGTTACGTCGATGCAAGCTTTGACACTGATCCGGACAATTCTAAATCGCAAACCGGATACGTGTTTATATTGAATGATGGAGCTGTCAGTTGGTGCAGTTCTAAACAAAGCGTCGTGGCGGGATCTACGTGTGAAGCGGAGTACATAGCTTCTTTGAAAGCAGAAAATGAAGGAGTATGGATGAAGGAGTTCATATCCGATCTAGGTGTCATACCTAGTGCATCAGGTCCAATGAAAATCTTTTGTGACAATACTGGTGCAATTGCCTTGGCAAAGGAATCCAGATTTCACAAGAGAACCAAGCACATCAAGAGATGCTTCAATTCCATCCGGGATCAAGTCCAGGTGGGAGTCATAGAGATATGCATGATACATACGGATCTGAATGTTGCAGACCCGTTGACTAAGCCTCTTCCACGAGCAAAACATGATCAACACCAAGACTCCATGGGTGTTAGAATCATTATTGTCTAATCTACATTATTGACTCTGCTACAAGTGGGAGACTGAAGGAAATATGCCCTAGAGGCAATAATAAAGTTATTATTTATTTCCTCATATCATGATAAATGTTTATTATTCATGCTAGAATTGTATTAACCGGAAACATAATACATGTGTGAATACATAGACAAACATAGTGTCAGTAGTATGCCTCTACTTGACTAACTCGTTGATCAAAGATGGTTGAGTTTCCTAGCCATAGGCATGAGTTGTCATTTAATTAACGGGATCACATCATTAGTAGAATGATGTGATTGACTTGACCCATTTTGTTAGCTTAGCACTTAATCGTTTTAGTTTACTGCTATTGCTTTCTTCATGACTTATACATGTTCCTATGACTATGAGATTATGCTACTCCCGATTACTGGAGGAACACTTTGTGTGCTGCCAAATGTCACAACGTAACTGGGTGATTATAAAGGTGCTCTACAGGTGTCTCCGATGCTACTTGTTGAGTTGGCATAGATCAAGAATAGGATTTGTCACTCCGATTGTCGGAGAGGTATCTCTAGGCCCTCTCGGTAATGCACATCACTATAATCCTTGCAAGCAATGCAACTAATGAGCTAGTTGCGGGATGATGCATTACAGAACGAGTAATGAGACTTGCCGGTAATGAGATTGAGCTAGGTATTGAGATATCGACGATCGAATCTCGGGCAAGTAACATACCGATGACAAAGGGAACAACGAATGTCGTTATGCGGTTTGACCGATAAAGATCTTCGTAGAATATGTAGGAACCAATATGAGCATCTAGGTTCCGCTATTGGTTATTGACTGGAGAAGTGTCTTGGTCATGTCTACATAGTTCTCGAACCCGTAGGGTCCGCACGCTTAAAGTTCTGTGACGATCGGTATTACGAGTTTATATCTTTTGATGTATTGAAGGTAGTTTGGAGTCCCGGATATGATCACGGACATGACGAGGAGTCTCGAAATGGTCGATACATAAAGATTGATATATTGGAAGGCTACATTTGGACATCGGAAGAGTTCCGGGTGGAATCATGATTTTACCAGAGTGCTGGAGGGGTTACCGGAACCCCTCGGGGGTTAATGGGCATTGTTGGGCCCTAGTGGAGAGAGAGAGGGGCCGGCTAGGGTAGGCCGCGCGCCCCTCCCCCTCTGGCCCGAATTGGACTAGGAAGGGGGGGGCCCTTTCCTTCTCCTTCTCCCCCTTCCTTTCCCCCTCCTAGTAGGAGTAAGAAAGAGGGGAGTCCTACTCCTACTAGGAGGAGGACTCCTCCTCTTGGCGCGCCCTACAGGGCCGGCCGGCCTCCCCCCTTGTTCCTTTATATACGGGCGCAGGGGCACCCTAGGACACACAAGTTGATCATTGATCTCTCCCAGTCGTGTGCGGTGACCCCTCCACCATAATCCACCTCGGTCATACTGTAGCGGTGCTTAGGCGAAGCCCTGTGAAGGTAGCTTCATCAACATCGTCACCACGCCATCGTGCTGACGAAACTCTCCCTTGAGCTCTACTGGATCGTGAGTTTGCGGGACGTCACCGAGCTGAACAGGTGCTAAACGCGGAGGTGTCGTACGTTTGGTACTGAGGATCGGTCGATCATGAAGACGTATGACTACATCAACCGCGTTGTCATAACGCTTCCGCTTAACGGTCTACGAGGGTACGTGGACGACACTCTCCCTCTTGTTGCTATGCATCACCATGATCTTGCATGTGCGTAGGATTTTTTTTGAAATTACTACGTTCCACAATGATACGTCTCCGTCGTATCTACTTTTCCAAATACTTTTGCCCTTGTTTTGGACTCTAACTTGCATGATTTGAATGGAACTAACCCGGACTGACGCTGTTTTCAGCAGAATTGCTATGGTGTTATTTATGTGCAGAAACAAAAGTTCTCGGAATGTCCTAAAACTTCACGGAACATCTATTCAAAAATAATAAAAAATCCTTGCAAAAGATGAAGACCAGGGGGCCCACCACCTGTCCACGAGGGTGGGGGGCACGCCTGCTCCCCTAGGGCGCGCCCCCTACCTCGTGGGCCCCCTGGAGCTCCTCCGACCTCAACTCCAACTCCATATATTTGGTTTCGGGGAGAAAAAAATCAAACAGATGAAATCATCACGTTTTACGATACGGAGCCGCCGCCAAGCCCTAAAACCTCTCGGGAGGGCTGATCTGGAGTCCGTTCGGGGCTCCGGAGAGGGGGATTCGTCGTCGTCGTCATCATCAACCATCCTCCATCACCAATTTCATGATGCTCACCGCCGTGCGTGAGTAATTCCACCGTAGGCTTGCTGGATGGTGATGGGTTCGATGAGATTTACCATGTAATCGAGTTAGTTTTGCTAGGGTTTGATCCCTAGTATCCACTATGTTCTAAGATTGATGTTGTTATGACTTTGTTATGCTTAATGCTTGTCACTAGGGCCCAAGTGCCATGATTTCAGATCTGAACCTATTATGTTTTCATCAATATATGAGAGTTCTTGATCCTATCTTGCAAGTATATAGTCACCTATTATGTGTTATGATCTGTTAACCCCGAAGTGACAATAATCGGGATACTTATCGGTGATGACCGTAGTTTGAGGAGTTCATGTATTCACTATGTGCTAATGCATTGTTCCGGTTTTCTATTAAAAGGAGGCCTTAATATCCCTTAGTTTCCATTAGGACCCCGCTGCCACGGGAGGGTAGGACAAAAGATGTCATGCAAGTTCTTTTTCATAAGCACGTATGACTATATTCGGAATACATGCCTACATTACATTGATGAATTGGAGCTAGTTCTGTGTCACCCTATGTTATGACTATTACATGATGAACCACATCTGGCATAATTATCCATCACTAATCCGATGCCTACGAGCTTCCCATATACTGGTTTATGCTTATTTACTTTCCCGTTGCTATTGTTACAATCACTACATAATACCAAAAATATTACTTTGCTTTCATTACTCTTTTGTTACCGTTACCACCACTATCGTATTACTTTGCTACTAAACACTCTACTGTAGATACTAAGTTTCCAGGTGTGGTTGAATTCACAACTCAGCTGCTAATACTTGAGAATATTCTTTGGCTCCCCTTGTGTCGAATCAATAAATTTGGGTTGAATACTCTACCCTCGAAAGTTGTTGCGATCCCCTATACTTGTGGGTTATCAAGACTAATTTCTGGCGTCGTTGCCGGGGAGCATAGCTCTATTCTTTGAGTCAGTTGGGATTTATATCTGCTGGACACTATGAAGAATTTGAAAGACGCTAAGACAACAATTTATCCCTCAACTATGAGGGGAGGTAAGGAACTGCCATCTAGCTCTGCACTTGATTCACCTTCTGTTATGAGTAAGCTTGTGACACCTAAACCTGCTTCTGCTATTCGTTCTGATATGTCGCATGTTATTGATGATGTTACTTCTGCTATGCATGATACTTATGATGAAACTACTTCTATGCTTGATACTACTGTGCCACTTGGTGAATTTCTTGATGAACAACTTGCTAGGGCTAGAGAGAATGAAAATATTGAATCTGATAATATTGATGAAAGTGATGATGAAGACTTGCCCGTTATTCCTAAAGGTTATGTTTTTGATAAAGAAGCTTCTTTAGCTATTTTAGCTTGCAAAGATAGTTATGAACTTAAGAGGTTATTAGCTAAATGGAATAAGCAATCTCTAAATGCTAGGATGAAACCTGACCTTGCTTTTGCTACTTCACATATCTTTGTTACTGATAAGGATTATGAATTCTCTGTTGATCCTGATATAATTACTTTGGTTGAATCTGATCCTTTTCATGGCTATGAATCTAAAACTGTCGTGGCACATGTTACTAAATTAAATGATATAGCCACCCTGTTCACTAATGATGAGAGAACTCGTTACTTTTATATCCTTAAAATATTTCCGTTCTCATTAAAGGGTGATGCTAAGATATGGTTTAATTATCTTGATCCTGGTTGTGTGTGTAGTCCCCAGGATATGATTTATTACTTCTCTGCAAAATATTTCCCTGCTCATAAGAAACAAGCTGCTTTAAGGGATATATATATATATATAACTTTGTGCAAATTGAAGAAGAGAGTCTCCCACAAGCTTGGGGGAGGCTTCTCCAATTACTTAATGCTTTGCATGATCATCCTCTTAAGAAAAATGAAATACTTGATATCTTTTACAATGGACTAACCGATGCTTCCAGAGATTACCTGGATAGTTGTGTTGGTTCTCTTTTTAGGGAAAGAACACCGGATGAAGCTGAAATCTTATTGGATAATATGTTGATAAATGAAAATAATTGGGCACCTCCTGAGCCAACTCCTGCTCCAATTAATGATCCTATTCCTAAACCAACTCCGAAGAATAGAGGTGTTCTATTTCTCAGTCCCGAAGATATGCAAGAGGCAAAGAAATCTATGAAAGAAAAAGGTATTAAAGCTGAAGATGTTAAGAATTTACCTCCTATTGAAGAAATACATGGTCTTAATTTACCGCCTATTGAAGAAACATATGATCTTAATCCTTTATTTATTGAAGAACCTCCAGACCTCGATAACCCGACATAGGTAGTGAAGGTAAATTCTCTCTATAGATATGATAAAGCTGAAACCCCCCTGCTAAAATTGCTAGTCAATGCTTGGATGAGTTTGATAATTTTATGTTTAAGCAAGAAGACTTCAATGCTTATTTTGGTAGACAATTAAAACAAGATGCTGATATGATTAAATACTTGGGTGATTATATGGCTAATATTAGAGGTGAACTTAAACTTGTTAGCAAACATGCTTCTATGGTTACCACTCAAGTAGAACAAGTACTTAAAGCTCAAAAGGAATTGCTCAATGAGATGAATAGTAAGAAAAATGATTATGTTGTTAAAGTGGCTACTAGAACTGGTAGAATGACTCAAGAACCTTTGTATCCCGAGGGCCACCCTAAGGGAATTGAGCAGGGTTCTCAGAGAAATAACTTTGATGCACCTAGTCCTTCTAAAAGGAAGAGAAATAAAAATGATAGGACTTTGCATGCTTATAGTGAACCTATTGCTGAAACACCTGAGAATCCAAATGATATTTCTATGTCTGATGCTGAAACACAATTTGGCAATGAACATGAACCTAATGAAAATGTTAATGATGATGTTCATAATAATGCTCAACCTAGTAATGATAATGATGTAGAAATTGAACCTGCTGTTGATCTTGATAACCCACAATCAAAGAATCAACGTTATGATAAGAAAGACTTTGTTGCTAGGAAACATGGTAAAGAAAGAGAAACTTGGGTTCATAAACCCATGCCTTTTCCTCCCAAACCATCCAAGAAAAAGGATGAGGAGGATTTTGAGCACTTTGCTGAAATGATTAGACCTGTCTTTTTGCGTATGCGATTGACTGATATGCTCAAAATGAATCCTTATACTAAGTACATGAAAGATAGTGTTACAAATAAAAGAAAGATACCGGAGGCTGGAATTTCCACCATGCTTGCTAATTATACTTTTAAGGGTGGAATACCAAAGAAAGTTGGAGATCCCGGTGTACCAACTATACCATGCTCCATTAAAAGAAACTATGTTAAAACTGCTTTATGTGATCTTGGAGCTGGTGTTAGTGTTATGCCTCTCTCTTTATATCGTAGACTTGATTTGAATAAGTTGACACCTACTGAAATATCTTTCCAAATGGCTGATAAATCAACTGCTATACCTGTCGGTATTTGTGAGGATGTGCCTGTTGTAGTTGCAAACGTTACTATTTTAACGGACTTTATTATTCTTGATATTCCCGAGGACGATAGTATGTCTATTATTCTTGGAAGACCCTTTTTGAATACTGCAGGGGCTGTTATTGATTGCACTAAAGGCAATGTCACTTTTCATGTTAATGGTAATGAGCATATGGTACACTTTCCGAGGAAACAACCTCAAGTTCATAGTATCAACTCTATTGGAAAAATTCCACCGATTATATTTGGAGTTTTTGAATTTCATCTTCCTACTGTCAAGAAGAAATATGATATACTTATTATTGGGGGTGTGCATATCCCCGTTGAGGTAACCTAGTATTATTCGAAATTTCTTCGGTTTCATGTTAATCGGAATGAGTTTGTTAACAAGACTTGATCAACCTTGTTAGTGGATTCCTTTTGATGAGCATGAGATGGATGAAACTAGAAGCACAACCTTCTGTACCCTCTCTATACTTTCTGTTATTATATTAAATAAAATAAAAATAGTATTTTTCTGTCTGTTATCTGAATTATCCGTGCAATATAAAAATGTCCCGAAAATAAAAGTCCTCAGAATGACATGCTAATTTAATATGATTTTTTCGGGAATATTTGAGGATTTATGGTGCAAAAATTACCGCGGGGGGAGCTGCCACCTGGTCACGAGGGTCGAGGGCGCGCCCTACCCCCTCGGCGCGCCCCCTGCCTCGTGGGCCCATGATGGCCCTCCTCCACTTATCCTTTCACCCATCCTCTTCTTCTTCCTCCCACAAACACGAAAAACCAACTCAAGCACGAGTTCCAGCCCTTTTTGCTGCCATTTTCGATCTCCTTGCTCAAAGCACCTCTCACAAAACTGCTTGGGGAGATTGTTCCTCGGTATGTGACTCCTCCAGTGGTCCAATTAGTTTTTGTTCTAGTTCTTTATTCATTGCAAATTTTTGCTGCTTAGGTGACCCTGTTCTTGAGCTTGCATGACAAATTTATATGGTCAAAAGTAGTTTTGATGCATGATATAGGCCCTAGGCACTTGCAGGAGTGGTTGCTATCAATATTATTGAGTTTGGTTTACTTTTATTTTGAAGTTACTAAAAATTTCAGAATTTTTCAGAAAATGATGAGGAGATTATTGAGGGGCTCATCGAGCCAAAGCTCGAAGGAAAAGGCACCGAAGCCTAAGTATAATTTGCCGCGCACCGCGGAGGTTCGGGCGTGTGAATGGCCTTCCGAGGATTTCTTGAGAGCAGCCGCGATTTATGAAGATTTTCATGAGTTGGCTCATAATATAGGCCTCACCACTTTCCTCGACGACCAATGCGATCAGTATCTCTTACTCACAAATACCTTTGTGCAAAACTTTCATTTCCATTCTAGGAACTCACCACCTACGGTGGAGTTTCATTTATATGATGAGCATAAGGAGATGTCACTTTATGATTTTTGTCGGATTTGCTTAGTCCCTTTTGAGGGCAAGACAGAAGAACCACATCGTGATGATGTGGAGGGATTTATTGATACTATCACTGTAGGGGAAACTAGGAAGGTTTCCGATGCACGAATCACTAGCATACATTTTCCTGTCTTATGTTACTTTGCATTATTTGCTAGTCGTTGCTTAATTGGTCGCGGAAACTGTGGAAACCTTAGTATCCCTGATATTATTATTTTGCTCCAAGGTATATACAGTGATAACACTTTTAGTATGGGCGGTATTATTGCTAAACGGTTAAGTCTGAACCGTACAAAGGGCCCCATCTTTGGAGGCATCTATGCTGCACGTTTTAACATACCTATTAGGCATGCTGAGAAGGAAGAAAAAGTGCTGCCTCGTGTTTATCTAGATTATAAAAGTATGGTGGCACATGATTTTATTATTAAGAATAGGGCAGGAGAGCTTAAATATCAATTGTTCTTTAATAAACATCATCCTGAGACTATTACCTTGCCTGCTCCTTCTTTGTTTGATTTGACTGTAGGCACGTACCTTGTTCCGTTGACGGCTATTCACGCCTACCGGAACCCTGCACCAGCCGAGGAGCCAGAACCGGAACCACAATTTGATCCTTCACGACAGTCTAACTATCAGTGGGATCCGGAGATGATTGCCAACCAGTGGCAATCGGAGCCTTCTTCTTCCTCATCGCAGTACGACCCCAACTACTATTATGGATATCCGCCAGGGCAGCCGTGGCCATAGACCAACTTAGGCCAAAAGCCTAAACTTGGGGGAGTACGTATTTCTCACCGAAATTACATTTATGTTCACACACACTCATTGCTAGATGCCGGTGTTCATACTTTTTCATTGTATCATCCATGGTAGTTTATTTCCTTTTATGCTTTCTTCTTGTGTGTTTAATAAACCTTAAGAAAAACCAAAAAATTAGTTGTAGCTTTTAATCAGTTTAATTTTCTTGCTATAGTAATAATTAAAAAGAAAACCCAAAAATATTTCCCGTTCTCCTTTTGCTTGTTGGGAGCTTTCCCGTGTAAATAGTTTTATTTCTTTTCTTTTCTTTGGGGGTCAGTAGGAGAAGACCATGATTAAATTGTTGAAGTGGCTCTTATATGCTTTATTATTGATTTAACCAAGAGCCCATATTGCTTCGTCTTCTCCTATTTATTGAATGCTCGCAGATTCCATCTTATTCCAATGCACGTGCACTCTTATTATTATTCACATCGTTCGGTCGTGCAAGTGAAAGGCAATTATGACGATATATGATGGACTGACTGAGATGAGAAAAGCTGGTATGAACTCGACCTCTCTTGTTTTTGTAAATATGATTAGTTCATCCTTCCTGATTCAGCCTATTGTGAATAAACATGTTTGCAATGACAACTAGAGATCATAGTTTCTTGTGCCACGCTTGATTAGCTAGGAGCTTATAATGGGTTACCTTGCGTGCCAACATGCTATTAAAATGGTTGTGATGTGGTATGATAGGGTGGTATCATCCTCTGAATGATTTAACTGACTTGACTTGGCGCATGTTCACGCATGTAGTTGAAACAAAACCAACATAGCCTTAATGATATTTATGTTCATGGTGGATTATATCATACTCATGCTTGCATTCAGTGTTGATTAATTTTAATGCATGTTCATGACTGTTGTCGCTCTCTAGCTGGTCGCTTCCCAGTCTTTTGCTAGCCTTCACCTGTACTAAGCGGGAATACTGCCTGTGCATCCAACTCCATAAACCCCAAAGTTATTCCATATGAGTCTACCATACCTACCTATATACGGTATCTACCTGCCGTTCCAAGTAAATTTGTATGTGCCAACCTCTAAACCTTCAAATAAATATCCCGTTTTGTATGCTCAAACAGCTCATGTATCAACTAGGGCTGTCCGTATCTTCCATGTTAGGCGGGTTATTCTCAAGAGGAGTGGACTCCGCTCCTCACTCACGAGAAAGTGGCTGGTCACTGGGAAGCCCAGTTGAGGGAGTCCTGGATTAGGGGGTGTTCGGGTAGCCGGACTATACCTTCAGCCGGACTCCTGAACTATGAAGAAACAAGATTGAAGACTTCGTCCCGTGTCCAGAAGGGACTTTCCTTGGCGTGGAAGGCAAGCTTGGCGATGCGGATATTCGAGATCTCCTACCATTGTAACCGACTCTGTGTAACCCTAACCCTATCCGGTGTCTATATAAACCGGAGGGTTGTAGTCCGTAGGCAATCAACTCCATACACAACAATCATACCATAGGCTAGCTTCTAGGGTTTAGCCTCCTTGATCTCGTGGTAGATCTACTCTTGTACTACCCATATCATCAATATTAATCAAGCAGGAGTAGGGTATTAGCTCCATCGAGAGGGCCCAAACCTGGGTAAAACAAAGTGTTCCCTGCCTCCTGTTACCATCCGGCCTAGACGCACAGTTCGGGACCCCCTACCCGAGATCTGCCGGTTTTGACACCGACATTGGTGCTTTCATTGAGAGTTCCTCTGTGTCGTCGCCTTTAGGCCTGATGGCTCCTTTATCATCAACAACGATGCGGTCCAGGGTGAGACTTTTCTCCCCGGACAAATCTTCGTCTTCGGCGGCTTTGCTCTGCGGGCCAATTCGCTCGGCCACCTGGAGCAGATCGAAAGCTATGCCCCTGGCCATCAAGTCAGGTTTGGAAGCTTAAACTATACGGCTGACATCCGCGGAGACTTGATCTTCGACGGATTCGAGCCACAGCCAAGCGCGCCGCACTGTCTCGATGGGCATGATATAGCTCTGCCGCCGAACAGCGCCTTGGAGGCCGCGCACGCATCGGTTTCGACTGTTGATTCGGAGCCTACTGCGCCAATCAAGGATCAGCGGTTGGACGTTGCCTCAAGGGCTGCAATTTCAGAGGCGATTGAGCTGAATTCCAGCCCCGCACTCCGCATGGCCCATGACTCCGAGGAGCCGGATTCCTCTCCGAACTCTGAGCCCCCCGTGCCCCTGCCAATCGAATACGATTGGGCGCCGATAATGGAGTTCACCGCCACGGACATCTTTCAGCACTCGCCCTTCGGCGACATCCTGAATTCTCTAAAGTCTCTCTCTTTATCAGGAGAGCCCTGGCCGGACTACGGTCAGCGAGGGTGGAATACGGACGATGAGGAAATTCAAAGCCCACCCACCACCCACCTTGTAGCCACTGTCGACGATCTAACCAACATGCTTGACTTCGACTCCGCAGACATCGACGGCATGGACGACGATGTAGGAGACGAACTGGAACCAACATCTGTAGGGCGCTGGAAGGCCACCTCGTCATATGACATATATATGGTGGATACTCCAAAAGATGGAGATGGCGATGGAACAGTGGGGGATGACGCCCCCAAGAAACAGCCAAAGCGCCGGCGTCAGCGGCGCCGCTCTAAATCCCGCCAAAGCAAAAACGGTGATTCCGGCACGGGAGATAATACTACCCCGGATAGCGCCGAAGAACACCCACCTCAGCAAAATTCGGCACAGGAAGATGGAGAAGCCAGCCCTCATGAGAGAGCGGCAGACCGAGAGGTCGAGGATGATAACTATACGCCTCCCTCCGAAGACGAGGCAAGCCTCGATGACGACGAATTCATCATACCATCAGACCCCGCTGAACAAGAGCGTTTTAAACGTAGGCTTTTAGCCACGGCAAGCAGCCTCAAGAAAAAGTAGCAACAGCTTAGAGCTGCCCAAGAATTGCTAGCTGACAGATGGACTGAAGACCTTGCGGCCGAAGAGTATGAACTCGAACGCCCCTCCAAGAGTTACCCGAAGCGCAGGCCGCTACCCCGATCAGAGGAGGAAGCACCTACATCACCAGCGCATGACATGGCAGACCGGCCACCTCGCGGCCGCGACAGAGAGGCCTGTCGGCCCTCCACCCAAGCCATGCCCCGACGCCGCTCAACGAAGGCACGGGAAAATGCACCCGACCTGCGAGACATACTGGAGGATAAGGCAAGACAAACAAGATCGATCTACGGATCGCGCAGGCGCCCTACGGCATGTGACAATGATCTTCACTCCGGATACAACAAATCCGGCCGGGCCGAACACAACAGACATAGCTCTTCCGAGCTGCGTCGTGATATAGCCCAGTACAGAGGCGCCGCACACCCGCTATGCTTCACGAATGAAGTAATGGATCATAAAATCCCAGAGGGTTTCAAACCCGTAAACATCAAATCATACGATGTCACAACAGATCCGGCGGTATGGATCGAGGATTATCTCCTTCACATCCACATGTCACGCGGCGATGATCTACACGCCATCAAATACCTCCCGCTCAAACTTCAAGGACCGGCCCGGCATTGGCTTAACAGCCTGGCAGCAGACTCAATCGGTTCTTGGGAGGACCTGGAGGCCGCATTCCTCGACAACTTCCAGGGCACTTACGTGTGACCGCCGGATGCCGACGACTTAAGCCACATAATTCAGCAGCCAGAAGAATCGGCCAAACAATTCTGGACACGGTTCCTAACAAAGAAAAACCAGATAGTCAACTGTCCGGACGTAGAGGCCCTAGCAGCCTTCAAGCATAACATCCGCGACGAGTGGCTTGCCCGGCACCTGGGACAGGAAAAGCCGAAATCCATAGCATCCCTCACGACACTCATGAGCCGCTTTTGCACGGGAGAAGACAGCTGGCTAGCTCGCAGTAACAACTTATCAAAGAACCCTGGTAATTCGGATACCAAGGACAAAAGTGGCAGGACACATCGGAATAAGCAAAAACGCCGCGTCAACAGCGACAGCAATGAAGACACGACAGTCAATGCCGGATTCAAAGGCTATAAATCCGGTCAGCGGAAAAAGCCATTCAAAAAGAATACTCAGGGCCCGTCCAGTTTGGACCGAATACTCGATCGCTTGTGCCAGATACATGGCACCCCCAAAAGGCCAGCCAATCACACTAACAGGGATTGTTGGGTGTTCAAGCAGGCATGCAAGTTAAGGGCCGAAAACAGAGACAAGGGGCTGCACAGCGACGACGAGGAGCCCAAGCCGCCGAACAACAATGGACATAAGGGCTTTCCCCCACAAGTGCGGACGGTGAACATGATATACGCAACCCACATTCCCATGCGGGAGCGGAAGCGTGCGCTACGGGACGTATACGTGATGGAGCCCGTCACCCCAAAGTTCAACCCATGGTCCTCCTGCCCGATCACTTTTGATCGAAGGGACCATCCCACTAGCATCCGTCATGGCGGCTTCGCCGCATTGGTTCTTGACCCAATCATCGACGGATTTCGACTCACAAGAGTCCTCATGGACGGTAGCAGTAGCCTGAACCTGCTTTATCAGGATATAGTGCGGAAAATGGGCATAGATCCCTCAAGGATCAAGCCCACAAGAACGACCTTTAAAGGCGTCATACCAGGTGTAGAAGCCAACTGTACAGGCTCAGTAACACTTGACGTGGTCTTTGGATCCCCAGACAATTTCCGAAGTGAAGAGTTAATCTTCGATATAGTCCCGTTTCGTAGTGGCTATCACGCCCTGCTCGGACGAACCGCATTCGCAAAGTTCAATGCGGTGCCGCACTACTCATATCTCAAGCTCAAGATGCCATGCCCTTGAGGAGTAATTACGGTCAACGGAAACACCGAACGCTCCCTCCGTACGGAGGAGCATACGGCGGCTCTCGCAGTGGAGGTACAAAGTAGCCTTCTCAGGCAATTCTCCAGTCCGGCCATTAAAAAGCCAGACACTGCCAAGCGCGCCCGGAGTAATCCACATAAGGACCACCTGGCACGCTCTAAGAAAGCGTAGCAATGCGGCCCCAACCCCAGCTTTCGCAACATAGCGAAACCAGTACCTCGCGTACATAACTATGCCCTGGAAATACCATGGGCACAGGGGAAGGGGCACACTAACGGCACACCCAAAATACGGCTTAAAACGTACTAAGGGCTGCCGGATTCCTTTTTTTAATTTTTCTTACTTTCAGGACTCCATACTTCGGCCGACCTGTTCGGCAATTCGACTGCTGCACAAACGATGCAAGATCCAGGGAGGCAGACAAGCCATGCCGCATTATGGAATCCCAGGTGGTTTCTGTTACGAGCGCTATACCTGTTTTAAATACAATTCCGCGGCCTGCCCCTGGTCAGGACATACTGAATAGTCCAATACCTTTTGCTTACCGCACTATTTCTATCGTTAGGCTTTGATAAATAGCCTCTCTATAAACAATGCTTAGCTTTTTGTCTATTTTTTGCATTACTCTCTTTTATATATGTTCATTAATGACATGTTGCACCCGTACACTGTGGTACGGCAAGTACGCCAGGGGCTTCAGTACCCTTTAATATGGTGTGAGAAGCCCATACACTTTCACAAGTGCGGCACCCCAAACTTATAGCACTATATGCATCGGCTCCGAATCATGATTTGGGTCAATAGTTGGGTTTGCCCGGCTCCTATGTTTTGGTGCCTTACGTTCCGCTATATCGGCTAAGGTAGCACTAGGAGAACCACTGCGATTGTGCCCCGGTTGAGCTGGGTTAAGCACCTCAGTGGAGAAAGCTAAAACTGACTGTCATGATGAGGCAAGAGACCGGTCGCTGTTCGAGAGGTTTTTCGAGTCCCTAAAGACTTATGCCGCTTCGAGCGAGGAGCTGGATAACCCCAGCCAAGGCGTGGATAGCGCCCCGAACTCGGTCTTCCGAACTAGGGGCTTCGCCGAAATTTAAAATTATAAAGTTCTATGGCTAAGTGAGAGTGTTCAAGCATTATAGTCCGATTTCCTGGTTCGTCGTGCTGAGCGCCTCCCTCGAAGGACCCAAACATGGGAAAAAGAGCGCACATGTTTATCAGCGAACACCCCAGCACTAGTGGCATGGGGGCAGAAGCCGACGACTGGCCATCTCTCAATTTTTGATAAATGGCCGCACAGAAAATAATATTTTAAATTCAATAAGCATTGCTTAGCGCATATGAACAAGTTTTCAGCGCACAGGATAAAATCGAGCGAGTTCATTCAAAAATTACATCCTTGGTACACTCATCCGCTACAAGGCGGGCACCCGCAAGAACATCCTTATAGTAGTTCTCGGGCTTGCGATGCTCCTTCCCCGGTGGCGGCCCGTCCCTAACAAGCTTCTCACCGTCCAGCTTACCCCAGTGCACCTTTGCACGGGCAAGGGCCCTACGGGCACCTTCGATGCAGACGGAGCGCTTGATGACCTCGAGCCTTGGACAGGCCCCCACTAGCCGCCGCACCAGCCCGAAGTAGCTCCCAGGCAGGGCCTCTCCGGGCCACAGCCGAACTATGAAGCCCTTCATGGCCTGTTCGGCCGCCTTGTGGAGCTCGACCAGCTGTTTCAGCTAGTCGCTCGAGGGCACAGGGTGTCCGGCCTCAGCATACTGAGACCAGAACACCTTCTCCGTCGAGCTGCCCTCTTCAGCTCGGTAGAATGCGGCGGCGTCGGATACGCTGCGGGGAAGATCTGCGAATGCCCCTGGAGAGCTCCGGATTCGGGTAAGTAACAAGTAGTTTACTTTTATATTTCTGCTTTGCATAAAGAATGCCTTACCCGCTGCTATCTTTTTCACCTCCTCCAACTCTTGGAGGGCCTTTTGGGCTTCGGCCTTGGCAGACTTGGCAGTCTCAAGGGCCGTCGCGAGCTCGGACACTTGGGTCTATGACTCAAGCTCCAAACTCTCATGTTTTTTCATGAGAGCCTGAAGCTCTTGCTGCACCTCGCCGACCTGAGCCCCAAGTTTCTCTCGCTCGGTGCGCTCCACGGCCGTTTTCTTTTTCGGCCTCAGATGGCGCCTGCTTGAGGGTCGCCACCTCAGTCGTGGCCCCTGCAATAAGCAGTACAATCCTGTTTTTTTGCAATCACGCCTCTCTATAGGCACCTTTTTCTGTAAGGTATTTCATACCTTCTTTCTCCTCGAGCTGCCGCTTGGCAAGGCCGAGCTCTTGCTCGGTCCGCCCGAGGTCCTGTTTCAGGACACCCACCTCCGCAGTCAGTGCGGCGGTGGATAGCAGCGAAGCCTGCATATGCATATTGACTCTTTATTGTTAGACTCCTGCGAAATTTAATAGATCCTCTATTCGGCTTTTCTTTCCGAACGCCAAACAGAGCATCAGGGGCTACTGTCTATGCAGTAATATTTTTACATATTTTTTACTTACCTCAAAGCCTGTTAGGAGGCTAGCACAAGCTTCACTCGGTCCGCTCTTGGCGGACTGAACCTTCTGGATCACCGTACTCATAATAGTACGGTGCTCCTCGTCGAGGGAGGCGCCTTCAAGCACCTCCAACAGA
This sequence comes from Triticum dicoccoides, assembly GCF_002162155.2. NCBI lineage: Eukaryota > Viridiplantae > Streptophyta > Magnoliopsida > Poales > Poaceae > Triticum > Triticum dicoccoides. Next base: position 432,836,459 of record NC_041390.1, read on the forward strand.
TTGTCCGGTACCTCCGGTTGGACGGAGGCTGCCGGCTCAGAAGGCTTGCTCCTCTTGGAAGGAGTTCGCCTGCCGCGGTCCGGAATCGTTGAAGATTCTGGCACGGTGTCCGGCTCAAAGCCGGACTTGGAGCCCTAGGGGGTCTTGTCCCCTTTACTCCTGGAGTCCGGGAGGTCGCCTTGCGGCCCCTCCAGGACCACCTCCTCCTGCCCCGGAGCTCGTTGCGACACCACTTCAGCGTCGTCCGCAGTGCGGGGGGAGACAGCGGGCGGAACTGAGTTCACGTCCGATGAATCCAGGGAGCCGCTCGACGATTCGTTGAGTTCGGCCTGGGGCGGGCTGCATGATTATATTCGACATTAGGGAAAGCTGCGCAACAAAAGGAATATCATGAGTTACTCTGGTACCCGAACACTTACGATTTCGCCGGACGCCTGGCCCTGTCCGGCCACTCCTCTTCGTCCTCGTCGGCGTCGGGGGCGTAGTCCGGCGGAGGGGTTTTCCTCTTCTTGGACCCTTCGGCCTTCCCCCTTGGGGTGGCCTTCCTTTTCTTTCCTCCCTCCGCTGGGAGGGGAGAGTTTTCTTCTTCCTCCTCCTCGTTTTCACGGGAGGAGGGCATCTCGGACTCGTCGGATGACGAGTCCGACAACACCACGTTGTGGGTACTCCTTCGAGTCCCCGTGGTCTTCTTCTTCTTGGCCTTCTTTTCCGGCACCACATAAGGCGCCGGAGCCAGCAGCTTCACTAGTAGAGCTGGGGCTGGGTCTTCGGGCAGCGGAGTCGGACAGTTAATCGGTCCGGATATTGCTCGCCAAGCCTGTCAAAGGTAACGGAGTTTAGATCCCGCATAGAGTTAAACTATGAAAAAAGCTGAACATCCTGTAATAGGTGAAGATAGCTTACATCGCCAGCGTGACGCTGCGAGCTGTATCCGCGATCCTCGGAAGCGGATGCGGGAGCCTTGGCGCCCTTGAATCGCACCTTCCAGGCATCTTCGTACGTCGTGTCGAAGAGCCTGCTGAGGGTTTGGTGCTGCGCCGGGTCGAACTCCCACAGATTAAAATCCCGTTGTTGGCACGGAAGGATCCGACGGACGAGCATAACCTGGATTACATTGACAAGCCGGATTGGCTTGTTCACCAGGGACTGGATGCATGTTTGCAATCCGGTCACCTCTTTTTCGTCACCCCACGACAGGCCTGTCTCTTTCCAGGAGATAAGCCGCGTGGGGGGTCCGGATCGGAACTCGGGGGGTGCGATCCAGTTCGGATCGCGTGGCTCGGTGATGTAAAACCACCTGGCTTGCCACCCCTTTAGGGTCTCTACGAAGGAGCCCTCGAACCACAGGACGTTGGCAATCTTGCCCGCCATGGCGCCTCCGCACTCCGCCTGGCTGCTGCGCACCACCTTGGGCTTGACATTGAAGGTCTTGAGCCAGAGGCCGAAATGGGGGCGGACGTGGAGGAAAGCCTCGCACACGACGATAAGCACCGAGATGTTGAGGATGAAGTTCGGGGCCAGATCGTGAAAATCCAGGCCGTAGTAGAACATGAGCCCCCGGACGAATGGGTGAAGTGGAAAACCCAGTCCGCGGAGGAAGTGGGGAAGGAATACTACCCTCTCATGGGGCCTTGGGGCGGGGAGAAGCTGCCCCTCCTCGGGAAGCCGGTGCGCGATGTCTTTGGACAAGTATCAGGCCTTCCTTAGCTTTTTGACGTCGCCCTCTGTAGACCTTCCACTTGCCTCCCGCTCCGGACATCGCTGGAGAAGGTTGAGGTGGGAAGTGCAGGCTTGGGCGCTGGAGCTCGAGTGCGCAGGAGATGGATAGGCGAAGGAGGAAGAAGGCGTAGGTAAAAAGGTGGATCCTTATCCCCTTATATGGGCGGATGCGGTTGTGCGTCCCCACCTGCCTAATAAAACTCGCTTGCCTCCCAAGCGCCGTGGTAAATGGCGCAGTTAGGGTTACCCATGTCCCTATTGATGAGAGTCCCGTAAAAAGGGCACACGATCTCTGCTTTGACAAGACGTGCCAAGGAAACCGCCTCGCAAAACATGCTGAGGTGGAAAAGTAAAAATGATTCGAGTAAAGGACTTGGCCGTAGTGTGATAGCGCACCGCGGAATACGTCAGCAGATTTGATTTGTGTTAATATTATTCTCTCTATGGCAATATGTGGAAACTTATTTTGCAGAATCGGACACTACTCTTGGTATTTACAATCTTCTGCGAAGGACTTGGAGGAGGAACCCGCCTTGCAATGCCGAAGACAATTTGCGCGCCGGACTCGTCGTCATTGAAGCCTGGTTCAGGGGCTACTAAGGGAGTCCTAGATTAGGGGGTGTTCGGGTAGCCGGACTATACCTTCAGCCGGACTCCTGGACTATGAAGATACAAGATTGAATACTTCGTCCCGTGTCCGGAAGGGACTTTCCTTGGCGTGGAAGGCAAGCTTGGCGATGCGGATATTCGAGATCTCCTACCATTGTAACCGACTCTGTGTAACCCTAACCCTATCCGGTGTCTATATAAACCGGAGGGTTGTAGTCCGTAGGCAATCAACTCCATACACAACAATCATACCATAGGCTAGCTTCTAGGGTTTAGCCTCCTTGATCTCGTGGTAGATCTACTCTTGTACTACCCATATCATCAATATTAATCAAGCAGGAGTAGGGTATTACCTCCATCGAGAGGGCCCGAACCTGGGTAAAACAAAGTGTTCCCTGCCTCCTGTTACCATCCGGCCTAGACGCACAGTTCGGGACCCCCTACCCGAGATCCGCCGGTTTTGACACCGACACCAGTCCCATGCTTTATGCAAATCAAATCAAAATAATTGCAAACAAAACTCCCCCTGAGACTCTTGTTAGTTGGAGGCACTCGTTGTTTTGAGCAAGCCATGGATTGATGCTTGTTGGTGGAGGGGGAGTATAAACTTTACCATTCTGTTTGGGAATCGCCTATAATGTGTGTAGCATGGAAGATATTGCCATCTCTTGGTTGTTATGTTGACAATGAAACTATACCGCTCAAAATATTATTCATCTCTATTTCAAAACCGAGCTCTGGCACCTCTACAAATCCCTGCTTCCCTCTGTGAATGGCCTATCTATTTACTTTCATGTTGAGTCATCATCTTCTTATTAAAAAGCACCAGTTGGAGAGCACCGCTGTCATTTGCATTCATTATTGTTAGTTTACATTGAGTATGACTTGACTGGATCTCTTTTACCATGAATTACAATGTCTAGTCAGTCCTTGATCTTTAAAGGTGCTCTGCATTTATGTTTTGTGGTCTCAGAAAGGGCTAGCGAGATACCATCTTGTTATATCATATTATGATTGTTTTGAGAAAGAGTTGTCATCCGAGATTTATTAGTATTGCTCGGTAGTTAATTATGCCATTGATATGAGTAAACTTGAGACCTAAGCATTATTGTGAATGTGGTTAGTCATAATCTTTGTTGAAAACTTGAATGCTGACTTTACATATTTACAACAACAAGAGCAAATAGAGTTTGTAAAAGTTTTTCTTTATGACTTTCAGTTTGTCAACTGAATTGCTTGAGGACAAGCAAATGTTTAAGCTTGGGGGAGTTGATACGTCTCCGTCGTATCTACTTTTCCAAACACTTTTTCCCTTGTTTTGGACTCTAACTTGCATGATTTAAATGGAACTAACCCGGACTAACGCTGTTTTTAGCAGAATTGCTATGGTGTTATTTATGTGTAGAAACAAAAGTTCTCGGAATGTCCTGAAACTTCACGGAACATCTATTCGGAAATAATAAAAAATCCTTGGAAAAGATGAAGACCAGGGGGCCCACCACCTGTCCACGAGGGTGGGGGGCACGCCTGCCCCCCTAGGGCGCGCCCCCCTACCTCGTGGGCCCCCTGGGGCTCCTCCGACCTCAGCTCCAACTCTATATATTTGGTTTCGGGGAGAAAAAAAAATCAGAGAAAAGAAATCATCGTGTTTTACGATACAGAGCCACCGCCAAGCCCTAAAACCTCTCGGGAGGGCTGATCTGGAGTCCGTTCGGGGCTCCGGAGAGGGGGATTCGTCGTCGTCGTCATCAACCATCCTCCATCACCAATTTCATGATGCTCACCACCGTGCATGAGTAATTCCATCATAGGCTTGCTAGATGGAGACGTGTCTTGGTCATGTCTACATATTTCTCGAACCCGTAGGGTCCGTGTCGGTGTCAAAACCGGCGGATCTCGGGTAGGGGGTCCCGAACTGTGCGTCTAGGCGGATGGTAATAGGAGGCAGGGGACACAATGTTTTACCCAGGTTCGGGCCCTCTTGATGGAGGTAAAACCCTACGTCCTGCTTGATTAATATTGATGATATGGGTAGTACAAGAGTAGATCTACCACGAGATCAAGGAGGCTAAACCCTAGAAGCTAGCCTATGGTATGATTGTTGTTCGTCCTATGGACTAAAACCCTCCGGTTTATATAGACACCGGAGAGGGCTAGGGTTACACAGAGTCGGTTACAATGGTAGGAGATCTACATATCCGTATCGCCAAGCTTGCCTTCCACGCCAAGGAAAGTCCCTTCCGGACACAGGACGAAGTCTTCAATCTTGTATATTCATAGTCCAGGAGTCCGGCCGAAGGTATAGTCTGGCTATCCAGACAACCCCCTAATCCAGGACTCCCTCAGTCCGCACGCTTAAAGTTCTGTGACGATCGGTATTATGAGTTTATATCTTTTGATCTACCGAAGGTAGTTTAGAGTCTCGGATATGATCACAGACATGACGAGGAGTCTCTAAATGGTCGATACATAAAGATTGATATATGGGAAGGCTACATTTGGACATCAGAAGAGTTCCGGGTGAAATCATGTTTTTACCGGAGTGCCGGATGGGTTTCCGGAACCCCCGGGGGTTAATGGGCATTGTTGGGCCCTAGTGGAGAGAGAGAGGGGCCGGCTAGGGCAGGCCGCGCGCCCCTCCCCCTCTGGCCTGAATTGGACTGGGAAGGGGGGCGCCCCCCTTTCCTTCTCCTTCTCCCCCTTCCTTTCCCCCTCCTAATAGGAGTAAGAAAGAGGGGAGTCCTACTCCTACTAGGAGGTGGACTCCTCCTGGCGCGCCCTACAGGGCCAGCCGGCCTCCCCCTAGCTCCTTTATATATGGGGGCAGGGGCACCCTCGGACACACAAGTTGATCATTGATCTCTCCCAGCCATGTGCGGTGACCCCTCCACCATAATCCACCTCGGTCATATTGTAGCGGTGCTTAGGCGAAGCCCTGTGACGGTAGCTTCATCAACATCGTCACCACGCCGTCATGCTGACGAAACTCTCCCTCGAGCTCTACTAGATCGAGAGTTCGCGGGACGTCACCGAGCTGAACAGGTGCTAAACGCGGAGGTGCCGTATGTTTGGTACTGAGGATCGGCCGATCGTGAAGACGTACGACTACATCAACCGCGTTGTCATAACGCTTCCGCTTAACGGTCTACGAGGGTACATGGACGACACTCTCCCTCTTGTTTCTATGCATCACCATGATCTTGCATGTGCGTAGGATTTTTTTGAAATTACTACGTTCCCCAATGATACGTCTCCGTCGTATCTACTTTTCCAAATATTTTTGCCCTTGTTTTGGACTCTAACTTACATGATTTGAATGGAACTAACCCGGACTGACGCTGTTTTCAGCATAATTGCTATGGTGTTATTTATGTGCAGAAACAAAAGTTCTCGGAATGTCCTAAAACTTCACGGAACATCTATTCGGAAATAATAAAAAATCTGTGCAAAAGATGAAGACCAGGGGGCCCACCACCTGTCCACGAGGGTGGGGGGAACGCCTGCTCCCCTAGGGCGCGCCCCCTACCTCGTGGGCCCCCTGGAGCTCCTCCGACCTCAACTCCAACTCCATATATTTTGTTTCGGGAAGAAAAAATCAGAGAGATGAAATCATCACGTTTTACGATACGGAGCCGCCGCCAAGCCCTAAAACCTCTCGGGAGGGCTGATCTGGAGTCCGTTCGGGGCTCCGGAGAGGGGGATTCGTCGTCGTCGTCATCATCAACCATCCTCCATCACCAATTTCATGATGCTCACCGCCGTGCGTGAGTAATTCCACCGTAGGCTTGCTGGATGGTGATGGGTTCGATGAGATTTACCATGTAATCGAGTTAGTTTTGCTAGGGTTTGATCCCTAGTATCCACTATGTTCTAAGATTGATGTTGTTATGACTTTGTTATGCTTAATGCTTGTCACTAGGGCCCAAGTGCCATGATTTCAGATCTGAACCTATTATGTTTTCATCAATATATGAGAGTTCTTGATCCTATCTTGCAAGTATATAGTCACCTATTATGTGTTATGATCTGTTAACCCCAAAGTGACAATAATCGCGATACTTACCGGTGATGACCGTAGTTTGAGGAGTTCATGTATTCACTATGTGCTAATGCGTTGTTCCGGTTCTCTATTAAAAGGAGGCCTTAATATCCCTTAGTTTCCATTAGGACCCCGCTGCCACGGGAGGGTAGGTCAAAAGATGTCATGCAAGTTCTTTTCCATAAGCACGTATGACTATATTCAGAATACATGCCTACATTACATTGATGAATTGGAGCTAGTTCTGTGTCACCCTATGTTATGACTGTTACATGATGAACCACATCCGGCATAATTATCCATCACTGATACGATGCCTACGAGCTTTCCATATACTGGTTTACGCTTATTTACTTTCCCGTTGCTATTGTTACAATCACTACATAATACCAAAAATATTACTTTGCTTTCATTACTCTTTTGTTACCGTTACCACCACTATCGTATTACTTTGCTACTAAACACTCTGCTGTAGATACTAAGTTTCCAGGTGTGGTTGAATTGACAACTCAGCTGCTAATACTTGAGAATATTCTTTGGCTCCCCTTGTGTCGAATCAATAAATTTGGGTTGAATACTCTACCCTCGAAAGCTGTTGCGTTCCCCTATACTTGTGGGTTATCAAGACTAATTTCTGGCGCCGTTGCCGAGGATCATAGCTCTATTCTTTGAGTCAGTTGGGATTTATATCTGCTGGACACTATGAAGAATTTGAAAGACGCTAAGACAACAATTTATCCTTCAACTACGAGGGGAGGTAAGGAACTGCCATCTAGCTCTGCACTTGATTCACCTTCTGTTATGAGTAAGCTTGTGACACCTAAACCTGCTTCTGCTATTCGTTCTGATATGTCGCATGTTATTGATGATGTTACTTCTGCTATGCATGATACTTATGATGAAACTACTTCTATGCTTGATACTACTGTGCCACTTGGTGAATTTCTTGATGAACAACTTGCTAGGGCTAGAGAGAATGAAAATATTGAATCTGATAATATTGATGAAAGTGATGATGAAGACTTGCCCGTTATTCCTAAAGGTTATGTTTTTGATAAAGAAGCTTCTTTAGCTATTTTAGCTTGCAAATATAGTTATGAACTTAAGAGGTTATTAGCTAAATGGAATAAGCAATCTCTAAATGCTAGGATGAAACCTGACCTTGCTTTTGCTACTTCACATATCTTTGTTACTGATAAGGATTATGAATTCTTTGTTGATCCTGATATAATTACTTTGGTTGAATCTGATCCTTTTCATGGCTATGAATCTGAAACTGTTGTGGCACATGTTACTAAATTAAATGATATAGCCACCCTGTTCACTAATGATGAGAGAACTCGTTACTTTTATATCCTTAAAATATTTCCGTTCTCATTAAAGGGTGATGCTAAGATATGGTTTAATTATCTTGATCCTGGTTGTGTGTGTAGTCCCCAGGATATGATTTATTACTTCTCTGCAAAATATTTCCCTGCTCATAAGAAACAAGCTGCTTTAAGGGATATATATATATATATATATAACTTTGTGCAAATTGAAGAAGAGAGTCTCCCACAAGCTTGGGGGAGGCTTCTCCAATTACTTAATGCTTTGCATGATCATCCTCTTAAGAAAAATGAAATACTTGATATCTTTTACAATGGACTAACCGATGCTTCCAGAGATTACCTGGATAGTTGTGTTGGTTCTCTTTTTAGGGAAAGAACACCGGATGAAGCTGAAATCTTATTGGATAATATGTTGATAAATGAAAATAATTGGGCACCTCCTGAGCCAACTCCTGCTCCAATTAATGATCCTATTCCTAAACCAACTCCGAAGAATAGAGGTGTTCTATTTCTCAGTCCCGAAGATATGCAAGAGGCAAAGAAATCTATGAAAGAAAAAGGTATTAAAGCTGAAGATGTTAAGAATTTACCTCCTATTGAAGAAATACATGGTCTTAATTTACCGCCTATTGAAGAAACATATGATCTTAATCCTTTATTTATTGAAGAACCTCCAGACCTCGATAACCCGACATAGGTAGTGAAGGTAAATTCTCTCTATAGATATGATAAAGCTGAAACCCCCCTGCTAAAATTGCTAGTCAATGCTTGGATGAGTTTGATAATTTTATGTTTAAGCAAGAAGACTTCAATGCTTATTTTGGTAGACAATTAAAACAAGATGCTGATATGATTAAATACTTGGGTGATTATATGGCTAATATTAGAGGTGAACTTAAACTTGTTAGCAAACATGCTTCTATGGTTACCACTCAAGTAGAACAAGTACTTAAAGCTCAAAAGGAATTGCTCAATGAGATGAATAGTAAGAAAAATGATTATGTTGTTAAAGTGGCTACTAGAACTGGTAGAATGACTCAAGAACCTTTGTATCCCGAGGGCCACCCTAAGGGAATTGAGCAGGGTTCTCAGAGAAATAACTTTGATGCACCTAGTCCTTCTAAAAGGAAGAGAAATAAAAATGATAGGACTTTGCATGCTTCTAGTGAACCTATTGCTGAAACACCTGAGAATCCAAATGATATTTCTATGTCTGATGCTGAAACACAATTTGGCAATGAACATGAACCTAATGAAAATGTTAATGATGATGTTCATAATAATGCTCAACCTAGTAATGATAATGATGTAGAAATTGAACCTGCTGTTGATCTTGATAACCCACAATCAAAGAATCAACGTTATGATAAGAAAGACTTTGTTGCTAGGAAACATGGTAAAGAAAGAGAAACTTGGGTTCATAAACCCATGCCTTTTCCTCCCAAACCATCCAAGAAAAAGGATGAGGAGGATTTTGAGCACTTTGCTGAAATGATTAGACCTGTCTTTTTGCGTATGCGATTGACTGATATGCTCAAAATGAATCCTTATACTAAGTACATGAAAGATAGTGTTACAAATAAAAGAAAGATACCGGAGGCTGGAATTTCCACCATGCTTGCTAATTATACTTTTAAGGGTGGAATACCAAAGAAAGTTGGAGATCCCGGTGTACCAACTATACCATGCTCCATTAAAAGAAACTATGTTAAAACTGCTTTATGTGATCTTGGAGCTGGTGTTAGTGTTATGCCTCTCTCTTTATATCGTAGACTTGATTTGAATAAGTTGACACCTACTGAAATATCTTTCCAAATGGCTGATAAATCAACTGCTATACCTGTCGGTATTTGTGAGGATGTGCCTGTTGTAGTTGCAAACGTTACTATTTTAACGGACTTTATTATTCTTGATATTCCCGAGGACGATAGTATGTCTATTATTCTTGGAAGACCCTTTTTGAATACTGCAGGGGCTGTTATTGATTGCACTAAAGGCAATGTCACTTTTCATGTTAATGGTAATGAGCATATGGTACACTTTCCGAGGAAACAACCTCAAGTTCATAGTATCAACTCTATTGGAAAAATTCCACCGATTATATTTGGAGTTTTTGAATTTCATCTTCCTACTGTCAAGAAGAAATATGATATACTTATTATTGGGGGTGTGCATATCCCCGTTGAGGTAACCTAGTGTTATTCGAAATTTCTTCGGTTTCATGTTAATCGGAATGAGTTTGTTAACAAGACTTGATCAACCTTGTTAGTGGATTCCTTTTGATGAGCATGAGATGGATGAAACTAGAAGCACAACCTTCTGTACCCTCTCTATACTTTCTGTTATTATATTAAATAAAATAAAAATAATATTTTTCTGTCTATTATCTGAATTATCCGTGCAATATAAAAATGTCCCGAAAATAAAAGTCCTCAGAATGACATGCTAATTTAATATGATTTTTTCGGGAATATTTGAGGATTTATGGTGCAAAAATTACCGCGGGGGGAGCTGCCACCTGGTCACGAGGGTGGAGGGCGCGCCCTACCCCCTCGACGCGCCCCCTGCCTCGTGGGCCCATGATGGACCTCCTCCACTTATCCTTTCACCCATCCTCTTCTTCTTCCTCCCACAAACACGAAAAACCAACTCAAGCACGAGTTCCAGCCCTTTTTGCTGCCATTTTCGATCTCCTTGCTCAAAGCACCTCTCACAAAATTGCTTGGGGAGATTGTTCCTTGGTATGTGACTCCTCCAGTGGTCCAATTAGTTTTTGTTCTAGTTCTTTATTCATTGCAAATTTTTGCTGCTTAGGTGACCCTGTTCTTGAGCTTGCATGACAAATTTATATGGTCAAAAGTAGTTTTGATGCATGATATAGGCCCTAGGCACTTGTAGGAGTGGTTGCTATCAATATTATTGAGTTTGGTTTACTATTATTTTGAAGTTACTAAAAATTTCAGAATTTTTCAGAAAATGATGAGGAGATTATTGAGGGGCTCATCGAGCCAAAGCTCGAAGGAAAAGGCACCGAAGCCTAAGTATAATTTGCCGCGCACCGCGGAGGTTCGGGCATGTGAATGGCCTTCCGAGGATTTCTTGAGAGCAGCCGCGATTTATGAAGATTTTCATGAGTTGGTTCATAATATAGGCCTCACCACTTTCCTCCACGACCAATGCGATCAGTATCTCTTACTCACAAATACCTTTGTGCAAAACTTTCATTTCCATTCTAGGAACTCACCACCTACGGTGGAGTTTCATTTATATGATGAGCATAAGGAGATGTCACTTTATGATTTTTGTCGGATTTGCTTAGTCCCTTTTGAGGGCAAGACAGAAGAACCACATCGTGATGATGTGGAGGGATTTATTGATACTATCACTGTAGGGGAAACTAGGAAGGTTTCCGATGCACGAATCACTAGCATACATTTTCCTGTCTTATGTTACTTTGCATTATTTGCTAGTCGTTGCTTAATTGGTCGCGGAAACTGTGGAAACCTTAGTATCCCTGGTATTATTATTTTGCTCCAAGGTATATACAGTGATAACACTTTTAGTATGGGCGGTATTATTGCTAAACGGTTAAGTCTGAACCGTACAAAGGGCCCCATCTTTGGAGGCATCTATGCTACACGCCTAGCTGCACATTTTAACATACATATTAGGCATGCTGAGAAGGAAGAAAAAGTGCTGCCTCGTGTTTATCTAGATTATAAAAGTATGGTGGCACATGATTTTATTATTAAGAATAGGGCAGGAGAGCTTAAATATCAATTGTTCTTTGATAAACATCATCCTGAGACTATTACCTTGCCTGCTCCTTCTTTGTTTGATTTGATTGTAGGCACGTACCTTGTTCCGTTGATGGATATTCACACCTACCGGAACCCTGCACCAGCCGAGGAGCCAGAATCGGAACCACAATTTGATCCTTCACGACAGTCTAACTATCAGTGGGATCTGGAGATGATTGCCAGCCAGTGGCAATCAGAGCCTTCTTCTTCCTCATCGCAGTACGACCCCAACTATTATTATGGATATCCGCCAGGCCAGCCGTGGCCATAGACCAACTTAGGCCAAAAGCCTAAGCTTGGGGGAGTACGTATTTCTCACCGACATTACATTTATGTTCAGACACACTCATTGCTAGATCTCGGTGTTCATACTTTTTCATTGTATCATCCATGCTAGTTTATTTCCTTTTATGCTTTCTTCTTGTGTGTTTAATAAACCTTAAGAAAAACCAAAATATTAGTTGTAGCTTTTAATCAGTTTAATTTTCTTGCTATAGTAATAATTAAAAAGAAAACCCAAAAATATTTCCCGTTCTTCTTTTGCTTGTTGGGAGCTTTCCCGTGTAAATAGTTTTATTTCTTTTCTTTTCTTTGGGGGTCAGTAGGAGAAGACCATGATTAAATTGTTGAAGTGGCTCTTATATGCTTTACTGTTGATTTAACCAAGAGCCCATATTGCTTTGTCTTCTCCTGTTTATTGAATGCTCGCAGATTCCAGCTTAGTCCAATGCACGTGCACTCTTATTATTATTCACATCGTTCGGTCGTGCAAGTGAAAGGCAATTATGACGATATATGATGGACTGACTGAGATGAGAAAAACTGGTATGAACTCGACCTCTCTTGTTTTTGTAAATATGATTAGTTCATCATTCCTGATTCAGCCTCTTGTGAATAAACATGTTTGCAATGACAACTAGAGATCATAGTTTCTTGTGCCACGCTTGATTAGCTAGGATCTTATAATGGTTTACCTTGCATGCCAACATGCTATTAAAATGGTTGTGATGTAGTATGATAGGGTGGTATCCTCCTCTGAATGATTTAACTGACTTGACTTGGCGCATGTTCACGCATGTAGTTGAAACAAAACCAACATAGCCTTCACGATATTTATGTTCATGGTGGATTATATCATACTCATGCTTGCATTCGGTGTTGATTAATTTTAATGCATGTTCATGACTGTTGTCGCTCTCTAGCTGGTCGCTTCCCAGTCTTTTGCTAGCCTTCACCTGTACTAAGCGGGAATACTGCCTGTGCATCCAACTCCATAAACCCCAAAGTTATTCCATATGAGTCTACCATACCTACCTATATACGGTATCTACCTGCCGTTCCAAGTAAATTTGTATGTGCCAACCTCTAAACCTTCAAATAAATATCCCGTTTTGTATGCTCGAACAACTCATGTATCATCTAGGGCTGTCCGTATCTTCCATGTTAGGCGGGTTATTCTCAAGAGGAGTGGACTCCGCTCCTCACTCATGAGAAAGTGGCTGGTCACCGGGAAGCCCAGTCCCATGCTTTATGCAAATCAAATCAAAATAATTGCAAACAAAACTCCCCCTGAGACTCTTGTTAGTTGGAGGCACTCGTTGTTTTGAGCAAGCCATGGATTGATGCTTGTTGGTGGAGGGGGAGTATAAACTTTACCATTCTGTTTGGGAACCGCCTATAATGTGTGTAGCATGGAAGATATTGCCATCTCTTGGTTGTTATGTTGACAATGAAAGTATACCGCTCAAAATATTATTCATCTCTATTTCAAAACCGAGCTCTGGCACCTCTACAAATCCCTGCTTCCCTCTGCGAAGGGCCTATCTATTTACTTTCATGTTGAGTCATCATCTTCTTATTAAAAAGCACCAGTTGGAGAGCACCGCTTTCATTTGCATTCATTATTGTTAGTTTACATTGAGTATGACTTGACTGGATCTCTTTTACCATGAATTACAATGTCTAGTTAGTCCTTGATCTTTAAAGGTGCTCTGCATTTATGTTTTGCAGTCTCAGAAAGGGCTGGCGAGATACCATCTTGTTATATCATATTATGATTGTTTTGAGAAAGTGTTGTCATCCGAGATTTATTAGTATTACTCGGTAGTTAATTATGCCATTGATATGAGTAAACTTGAGACCTAAGCGTTATTGTGAATGTGGTTAGTCATAATCTTTGTTGAAAACTTGAATGCTGACTTTACATATTTACAACAACAAGAGCAAACAAAGTTTGTAAAAGTTTTTCTTTATGACTTTCAGTTTGTCAATTGAATTGCTTGAGGACAAGCAAATGTTTAAGCTTGGGGGAGTTGATACGTCTCCATCGTATATACTTTTCCAAACACTTTTGCCCTTGTTTTGGACTCTAACTTGTATGATTTAAATGGAACTAACCCGGACAGACGCTGTTTTCAGCAGAATTGCTATGGTGTTATTTATGTACAGAAACAAAAGTTCTCGGAATGTCCTGAAACTTCACGGAACATCTATTCGGAAATAATAAAAAATCCTTGCAAAAGATGAAGACCAGGGGCCCCACCACCTGTCCACGAGGGTGGGGGCACGCCTGCCCCCCTAGGGCGCGCCCCCTACCTCTTGGGCCCCCTGGGGCTCCTCTGACCTCAACTCCAACTTTATATATTTGGTTTCGGGGAGAAAAAAATCAGAGAGATGAAATCATCGCGTTTTACGATACGGAGCCGCCGCCAAGCCCTAAAACCTCTCGGGAGGGCTGATCTGGAGTCCGTTCGGGGCTCCGGAGAGGGGGATTCATCGCTGTCGTCATCAACAACCATCCTCCATCACCAATTTCATGATGCTCACCACCGTGCGTGAGTAATTCCATCGTAGGCTTGCTGGGCGGTGATGGGTTGGATGAAATTTACCATGTAATCGAGTTAGTTTTGTTAGGGTTTGATCCCTAGTATCCACTATGTTCTTAGATTGATGTTGCTATGACTTTGCTATGCTTAATGCTTGTCACTAGGGCCCGAGTGCCATGATTTCAGATCTGAACCTATTATGTTTTCATCAATATATGAGAGTTCTTGATCCTATCTTGCAAGTCTATAGTCACCTATTATGTGTTATGATCCGTTAACCCCGAAGTGACAATAATCAGGATACTTACCGGTGATGACCGTAGTTTGAGGAGTTCATGTATTCACTATGTGCTAATGCTTTGTTCCGGTTCTCTATTAAAAGGAGGCCTTAATATCCCTTAGTTTCCATTAGGACCCCGCTGCCACGGGAGGGTAGGACAAAAGATGTCATGCAAGTTCTTTTCCATAAGCACGTATGACTATATTCGGAATACATGCCTACATTACATTGATGAATTGGAGCTAGTTCTGTGTCACCCTATGTTATGACTGTTACATGATGAACCATATCCGGCATAATTATCCATCACTGATCCGATGCCTACGAGCTTTCCATATACTGGTTTACGCTTATTTACTTTCCCGTTGCTATTGTTACAATCACTACATAATACCAAAAATATTACTTAGCTTTCATCACTCTTTTGTTACCGTTACCACCACTATCGTATTACTTTGCTACTAAACACTCTGCTGCAGATACTAAGTTTCCGGTGTGGTTGAATTGACAACTCAGCTGCTAATACTTGAGAATATTCTTTGGCTCCCCTTGTGTCGAATCAATAAATTTGGGTTGAATACTCTACCCTCGAAAGCTGTTGCGATCCCCTACACTTGTGGGTTATCGCCCAACAAGTTCATTGTTCCTGATTCAGCCTATTATGAATGAAACATGTTTGCAATGACAATTAGAGATTATAGTTGCTCATGTCATGCTTAATTTACTAGGAGTTCATAAGGGTTTACCTTGCGTGCCAACATGTTATTAAAATGGTTGTGATGTGGTATGATAGGGTGGTATCCTCCTTTGAACGATTCGAGTGGCTTGACTTGGCACATGTTCACGCATGTAGTTGAAACAAAATCAACATAGCCTCTATGATATTTATGTTCATGGTGAATCAGATCCTACTCATGCTTGCATTCAGTGTTCATTAATTTTAATGCATGTTCATGATTGTTGTCGCTCTCTAGCTGGTCGCTTCCCAGTCCCTTTCTAGCCTTCACTTGTACTAAGCGGGAATACTTCTTGTGCATCCAATTCCATAAACCCCAAAGTTATTCCATATGAGTCCACCATACCTTCCTATATACGGTATCTACATGCCGTTACAAGTAAATTTGTATGTGCCAAACTCTAAACCTTCAAATAAACATTTTGTTTTGTATGCTGGAATATCTCATGTATCAACTAGGGCTGTCTGTATCCTCCATGCTAGGCGGGTTATTCTCAATAGGAGTGGACTCCACTCCTCACTCACTGTCGGGGATATACCCCACGGTATGACCCGGCCAGATGTATAACCCGGCCGGACTTGGCGACTCACTAATGACCCGCCCTGACTGGACGACTCACTAAGTGACCCGCCCGAGCCTGGCGACTTATGGGTGACCTGGCAAGCGGATCAAAGGAGCGACAAGACCCGGGGGCCCAAGAGGCTCAAGGCCCAGAAGGCCGGCTACGTTATGGTAGGCCGGCTTAAGAGGAAAGGCGTGAGGAATATCTCCTTTATGAGGAAGCAAGACCCGGACTTGTAATCAACTTGTAAGAGAAGATAGACTAATCCTAGTCCTACTAGGACTCCACATGTAACCCGCCCCTCTAACTTATATAAGGAGGGGCAGGGCTCCCCAAAGAGGGACAAGGAAGAAGAAACAATCTCTAGGGCTAGACACAAAGAGCCGGCTTACCGGCGACTCTCTCATGAGCATAATGAGACCTAGCCACAAACAACATGTAGGGCTATTCCGGATGATGTTTCCCGAGGCCTAAAGCTGTCTAAACCCTCGTCTTGTGTATTGCGTCTCTCGTCCCGATCAACCCCTCTCAAGCTACCGCATAGATGCGTTGGCCTCGCGACTAAGTCCTTACACTAGGACATCTGCCGTGACAATTCCACGACAGTTGGCACCCACCGTGGGGCCTGCGCACGGTGGTGATGAGTTCTTGAAGGGATTTCTTCAGGGATCGAGAAGCTTGTGATGTGCTGAAGGAAAAAGAATCGGCAAGTTCATCGTTCATCTGTTACATCTCTGGACGAGAAGAAATCTTTTTTACAAAATCTGAGATCGAGAAGATTAGGATTGCGTGCGCCGCCGCACACGTGGCCAGATGTTCCGCACGGGAGTTCGAGACCTGTCCAGTTACACTGTCATCCAATTTTCGCTGGCAAAAGTTTTGAACCAACAGCAACACAGCAATTGACCAGGAGATTTGATAGATCACTGTTATCATTACTTGCGTGAAGGAATCCAAGACGATCTGCTATGTGGTTGCAAGTAGTACTATAGCGCTAAGCTATTGGGTGTCATGTGAGGATTAAAAAAGAAGAAGAGGAAGTTTCCCATGACACGGAAACGGATGCGGCCACAGACTCAGACTCCGCATCGCCACCGTGGACTCGCCGGTGCGCCTCCAAGCCGTCTGCGCCTTCGCTCCGTGTGATTGCGGTTTGGCCCTCCTCCAGCCGGCTCCGCTAAACCACCATTGAGGCCCACGCCCATGTTTTTGATCGCCTACTGCCTCTGCTGTTGTGGCCGTGGGCACACCTCTGAGCCACTTCCGAGCCACCGTCGCGTCGGGACTCCGCTACTACCGTGGATGTGACCACGACCCGAAGAAGGATTGGATCACACAGAGTCAGATTTTGCCATGACCGCACTAGGCCGCCATTGTCACCCTGCGATTTTTGCTTGAGCCGCCGCTGCCGCCATGCACTGAGCGGTCGCGACTGAGACTCGCCGCGTCGTTTCCATCCTCTGCTAGGAGCTGCGCTGAGTCGTCCTTGGGCCTTGGCTGAGCGGCCTCACTTCCACCTCTTCGAGCCGCCTTTGCCGAGTCACTCGCCACACCTTGCCTCGCCGGTGTCTCTCTGCCGCGGACTCGCCGGGGCGCTGCTGAGCCGCCCCTGCGGTTTCCAACCCGGTCTGGCCCGGCCAAGTGACCGGATCCGCCAGGCTCACTGCGGGTTACTTCCGCCATGGCTGCTGTACTTTTCTATTGGGATAACACAGTTAGACTTTAGAGTCGGACAAAGAAGAGTTTTGCATCCTATCTCTGATTGAACTGGTTGGACCTTTCTTGCATATATATATATATATATTGGAGTCAGGGATGCGAGGATGGAGGATAAGGAGCAAGTGGCTATTACCTTACTGTCGTTGCCCTGCACCCAGCTGTCATGGTTGATCCCTGGCCCTGGGCAGGAGTCCCAGTGGGCAAGTACAACTATCAAATTTTCAAGCAGATCAATGGCAGTCAAAGTTAGTCAAAGCAAGAAGCAAAGTACTGCTGGATCAATCACGTCAAGGCTGCTTTAATTACTTATCGGTGGACTACTATTCCACGTGGAGGCCGGCATTATGCATTATCAAAGGTTGCAGTCTGTGCAGCTTAATCTACATCAACCCGCCGGAGCCGCGTTGAGCCGCCGGGGTTACATTAAGTCGCCGGTCTTCCTGAGCCGCCGGAACTATATTGAGTCGGTGGTCTGCCTGAGCCACCTCTGTCGCGATAAACAGATCATCCATCGTCCAAACAAATCAGGTGATATCCATCCAAGTTTGTTTTATTAGCACATGTTGTTTTTGTCAAAGAACGAGTTTATCTTTACCTTGGTCTGCAATATTGTTTATGCAGGGCAATTATTTATGACAAAAAATGATATTATACCGCGGAGATGGAGGCACGCCAACATCTTTTGGCATAGGTGGTCGTCGTTACTCAACGGACTCCCGCACCGGCTTACAATGCCGTGGCCGTCTCTCGAGACCGCGCTGGCTTACAACGTTGTGGCCGTCTCTCGCGACCACGCTGGCTTACAACAAGGAGGACAACTTGCCCGTCCGCACTGGCTTACAATGCCACGGCCGGTTCATCTGTCTATGCCGCCTCTGATGTTACGGTCGTCTCTGTCGTCCGTCTCTCGCGGCCTGGTCTACATCAACACACTGGGCCGCACCTGTCAGCATGAGCTATTTATTGAGTATGAGCAAGTCACCGCTTGGGAAGCCGGTTTTCTCTTCCAACAAATTAGAGGCAAATTATCATATATTATCAAACACCGTCTGCACTGAATGGCTCAATGGGCAGGTGCACAAATTTCCGCCACTACAGTTTGATTAAGCTTCAAACAACCAGTTGGAGGGAACCATTGGCCGAGTTGCTGACACGGCTCATACGGGATCATTTATAACCCGCCGCAGTCACCTCAACCTTCTGTGGATTCACATCACGTTATCAACGCCAATGATATACACCTTCTGCTATGGTCAAATATGGAGAATCTCAAGCCAACTCTTTGAGTCATCTTGAGACTCGGGGCTACAATGGTATGGCTCGGCAAAATTAGCCGGTTTCAATGAATTCAAGAACTCCGGGTCATTGAAGGGAAGATAACCCGGCCCCGGAGGCTACTCTTTATTGGCAAATATTTAAAGGCCGTCAGAAAAATTTCCGGCTCAAAATGAAGATTCCAGTTTAAAATATAGCTCAAGAGACATCTCTCTCCCGCAAAGCTTTGAAGCTATCAAATCCGGTTCACAATCCGGCTCAAGGTAAATTTGTCTTTCACAAAGTTTTGAAGTTTTTAAATCCGGTTTAAAGTTCCAGATTCAAAAAGATTTAAATCTCTCGCAAGTTCGAGTTCTCAGAAAAATTAAAGGTTGCCAAAAGAACTTGTTGCCATGATGCGCGGTTCAAACTTGGATATCCTGCCTTACGGCTTATCTTATTATGATCACTTGGGGGCTTCCTGCTCATCGAGCATAGCTATCAATACCCTCTTGATCGGCGCAATGCCAAAATTTATATGGTCACTTGGGGGCTTCCTGTTCAAACATAGGTCGTATTCAAACCAAAGAGAACATAGCTGTCGATACCCTTTTGATTAGCAAACTGCCAAACCTACTTGGGGGCTTCTTGATCGTATCCGAATCATAGCTCAACTCCTTTGGGAATCGACATGGATCGTATTCGAATCAGCGTCGTTAAACAACTCTCAAGGTCATTTGGGGGCTTCCTGTTCAAACATAGGTCGTATTTGAACCAAAGAGAACATAGCTGTCGATACCCTCTTGATCGGCATCGCCAAAGCCACCGGGGGCTATATGATCGTATTCAAATCTTAGCTTAACCCCTTTGGAATGGTTTACTGATCGTATCCGAATCAGAAGCCTCAAAAAGTTTTATTCTGTCTCTGGTAAAGTTTATTGCAGCCACAATTACTTAACTTGAGACCTTTTTGGGATTATATCTTAAATATATATAAGTGTTTTATGCTTAACACGGCTTGACTTTTGACTATAAGTCACCAGTTTATGACAATCATCATCTATGTGGAAGCATTGGCTTCTAAGGATTGGGTTATCACCCTTACTGCACAGGTTATGTAAGCCGGCAGTACAAATTCAATATCACAGTAGTTATATGTGAGATATTATGATCCGCCCTGGTTTTGACGCTAAGTCGCCAGCGCATATGTTGTTTAAACTCTCTGCAGGATTTGTAGAAATATGACATGTAAATGATTAAGTTCAAGCTCATTACCAAAGTTGATGCTTCAAAATGATTATCCATTCTGGATTTTTCTCAAAAGGCTATAAGCCGCCGGGTCATGAAAATTCCGGTTTACAATGAAGGCGTATTGAATCGCCATCGGCCAAGAGCCATCGGGTATTTAAACTCCGGATTTACTTGTCAACAGATAAGGTGTTTGAATTCTTTAAATAGCCAACATGGCTGGATTTTCAATGATGATATTGAATGATTGAGGTTTTCATACCGGATTATATTATTCAAATTTTGAATAGCCAACATGGCTGGATTTCTATTATGATTATCAATAACCAGTATTATGATTGAGGTTTTCAAAGTCGCTTTAGCGCAACAGCTATTATCTTTATCAATGGGCATGATTTATTTTACAATGGAGGAAATAGTCCCGAGTCGCTGCAGGCTTACGACCTGGCACTTGGGGGCTACATTATTCAAGTTGAGGTTACATCAAATATACAAGTCTCATGTCGCTGCAAGCATGCAACATGACACTTGGGGGCTAATGCAACGTCATTTTTATTGGCCTTATTGAAGACCCGACTCATCCCATTGTAATGAGCCAGCCCTTGGGGGCTACCAATTGCTCCTGTTAAAATTCAAGATACACAAGCCTTATTCCATTATATATTGAAGGATTCACTGCTCAGTTGGTAAAGCATAAAGCTCTTAACCTTGTGGATGTGGGTTCAAGCCCCAGGATTGGGGTTACATCATATGATATTATTTTCAATAAAAAGTCCCAGCTTAGTATTATCTTACTAAGCCGGCCCTTGGGGGCTACACGTTACTGCTCAAATTTACATCATCATATTTACAAAGTCCCTGCTCATTATTACATAATGACCCGACACTTGGGGGCTAATGCATATTGCTCTTTGCTTAAGACAATTCTAGGATGACCCGGCTACACTACTATGACTATAGCCGACTCATGGGGGCTACACAACTGGATTTCATTTAAAGCCATGGTGATAAGTCCCGGCTTATTCATGCTGATTAAACCGGCCCTTGGGGGCTACAGGTATTATGGATATAAGGGAGAAATATCTTCAAATTTTCAGTTTGAGTAAATCAGATTGATCCGGTGTCTGCAAAAATCATAAACCGGCGTCGGCGACAATTATGACTCGGCGTCATCTATTTATAACCCGGCAATTTTGGTAATCATAAACCGGCAAGTTTTATATCTCAAGTCGGCTGAATATAAGTTGAATATTTGAAGACCAATATTTTTGTCAAGTCAGAGCATTGAAGGTCGACTCAAATGGATGCTTTATTTACAATATTTCTTCTACAAGAAAATTGACTACGAAGTTGGTCCATTAACCCGGATTTTCCAGAAGGAGGAGATGACAAGGACTTAAGGATGATCAAGTGCCGGCTTATAAGAATATTTAACCCGGAGTGCAACCTGTCAATTTGTTCTTGTGTTTATGTTGCAGACCAGTTTAACATGGATAAATCCAAATTAAACTTGGGGGCTAATGTCGGGGATATACCCCGCGGTATGACCCGGCCAGATGTATAACCCGGCCGGACTTGATGACGCACTAATGACCCGCCCTGACTGGACGACTCACTAAGTGACCCGCCCGAGCCTGGCGACTTATGGATGACCTGGCAAGCGGATCAAAGGAGCGACAAGAACCGGGGGCCCAAGAGGCTCAAGGCCCAGAAGGCCGGCTACGTTATGGTAGGCCAGCTTAAGAGGAAAGGCGTGAGGAATATCTCCTTTACGAGGAAGCAAGACCCGGACTTGTAATCAACTTGTAAGAGAAGATAGACTAATCCTAGTCCTACTAGGACTCCACATGTAACCCGCCCCTCTAACTTATATAAGGAGGGGCAGGGCTCCCCAAAGAGGGACAGGGAAGAAGAAACAATCTCTAGGGCTAGACACAAAGAGCCGGCTTACCGGCGACTCTCTCATGAGCATAATGAGACCTAGCCACAAATAGTAGTAGCGCAGGATCCCCAGACCAGCTCTATAGCTAAGTTATCTATAGCGCAGGCCTAAGGACCCCACGGTACCACTATCTTTTCGAAAAAATTAATTCTAAAATATGAATAGCAGTAGCGCTGTTAGGGGTACCCCGCACTACAACTATTTACATTTACATTTTATTATTTATTCTCTTTCTTTTCTTTTTGTTTTTTTTATTTTCCCTTTATTTTCCCTTTTATTTACCTTCTCTTTTCCCTTTCCTATGAGAGAGTCGCCGGTAAGCCGGCTCTTTGTGTCTAGCCCTAGAGATTGTTTTCTTCTTCCCTCTCCTCTTTGGGGAGCCCTGCCCCTCCTTATATAAGTTAGAGGGGCGGGTTACATGTGGAGTCCTAGTAGGACTAGGATTAGTCTATCTTCTCTTACAAGTTGATTACAAGTCCGGGTCTTGCTTCCTCGTAAAGGAGATATTCCTCACGCCTTTCCTCTTAAGCCGGCCTACCATAACGTAGCCGGCCTTCTGGGCCTTGAGCCTCTTGGGCCCCCGGGTCTTGTCGCTCCTTTGATCCGCTTGCCAGGTCACCCATAAGTCGCCAGGCTCGGGCGGGTCACTTAGTGAGTCGTCCAGTCAGGGCGGGTCATTAGTGAGTCGCCAAGTCCGGCCGGGTTATACATCTGGCCGGGTCATACCGCGGGGTATATCCCCGACATTAGCCCCCAAGTTTAATTTGGATTTATCCATGTTAAACTAATCTGCAACATAAACACAAGAACAAATTGACAGGTTGCACTCCGGGTTAAATAATCTTGTAAGCCGGCACTTGATCATCCTTAAGTCCTTGTCATCTCCTCCTTCTGGAAAATCCGGGTCAATGGACCAACTTCATAGTCAATTTGCTTGTAGAAGAAATATTGTAAATAAAGCATCCATTTGAGTCGGCCTTCAATGCTCTGACTTGACAAAAATATTGGTCTTCAAATATTCAACTTATATTCAGCCGACTTGAGCTACAAAACTTGCCGGTTTATGATTACCAAAATTGCCGGGTTATAAATAGATGATGCCGAGTCATAATTGTCGCCGACGCCAGTTTATGATTTTTGCAGACACCGAGTCAATCTGATTTACTCAAACTGAAAATTTGAAGATATTTCTCCCTTATATCCATAATACTTGTAGCCCCCAAGGGCCGGTTTAATCAGCATGAATAAGCCGGGACTTATCACCATGGCTTTAAATGAAATCCAGTTGTGTAACCCCCATGAGTCGGCTATAGTCATAGTAGTGTAGCCGGGTCATCCTAGAATTGTCTTAAGCAAAGAGCAATATGCATTAGCCCCCAAGTGTCGGGTCATTATGTAATAATGAGCAGGGACTTTGTAAATATGATGATGTAAATTTGAGCAGTAACGTGTAGCCCCCAAGGGCCGGCTCATTTAGAATGTGATGAGTCGGGTCTTCAATAAGACTAGTAAAATTGTCTTTGCATTAGCCCCCAAGTGTCATGGTGCATGCTTGCAGCAACATGAGACTTGCATATTTGATGTAACCTCAACTTGAATAATGTAGCCCCCAAGTGCCGGGTCGTAAGCCTGCAGCGATTCGGGACTATTTCCTCCATTGTAAAATAAATCATGCCCATTGATAAAGATAATAGCTATTGCGCTAAAGCGACTTTGAAAACCTCAATCATAATACTGGTTATTGATAATCATAATAGAAATCCAGCCATGTTGGCTATTCAAGATTTGAATAATATAATCTGGTATGAAAACCTCAATCATTCAATATCATCATGAAAATCCAGCCATGTTGGCTATTAAAGATTTGAATTACCCGGTTTGAAAACCTCAATCATTCAATATCATAACGAAAATCCAGCCAAGTTTGGCTATTTAAAGATTTCAAATACCTTATCTGTTGACAAGTAAATCCGGAGTACCCGGCGGCTCTTGGCCGATGGCGATTCAATACGCCTTCATTGTAAACCGGAATTTTTATGACCCGGCGGCTTATAGCCTTTTTGAGAAAAATCCAGAACGGATAATCATTTTGAAGCATCAACTTGGTAATGAGCTTTGAACTTAATCATTTATTTGTCATATTTCTGCAAATCCTACAGAGAGTTTAAACAACATATGCCCTGGCAACTTAGCGTCAAAACCAGGGCGGGTCATAATATCTCACATATAACCACTGTGATATTGAATTTGTACTGTCAGCTTACATAACGTGTGCAGTAAGGGTGATAACCCAATCCTTAGAAGCCAATGCTTCCACATAGATGATGATTGTCATAAAATGGCGACTTATAGTCAAAAGTGAAGCCGGGTTAAGCATAAAACACTTATATATATTTGAGATATAATCCCAAAAAGGTCTCAAGTTAAATAATTGTGGCTGCAATAAACTTTACCAGAGACAGAATAAAACTTTTTGAGGCTTCTGATTCAGATACGATCAGTAAACCATTCCAAAGGGGTTAAGCTAAGATTCGAATACGATCATATAGCCCCCAATGGCTTTGGCGATGCCGATCAAGAGGGTATCGACAACTATGTTCTCTTTGGTTCGAATACGACCTATGTTTGAACAGGAAGCCCCCAAATGACCTTGAGAGTTGTTTAACGACACTGATTCGAATACGATCCACGTCGGACCCAAAGGGGTTGAGCTATGATTCGGATACGATCAAGAAGCCCCCTAGTGGGTTTGGCAGTATGCCAATCAAAAGGGTTTCGACAGCTATGTTCTCTTTGGTTCGAATACGACCTATGTTTGAACAGGAAGCCCCCAGGTGACCGTATAAGTTTTGGCATTGCGCCGATCAAGAGGGTACTGATAGCTATGCCCCATGAGCAGGAAGCCCCCAAGTGACCATAATATGATAATCCGTAAGGCAGGATACCCATGTTTTGAACCGTGCATCATGGCAGCAAGTTCTCTTTGGTAACCATTAATTTGTCTGAGAATTCGAACTTGCAAGGGATTAATTCTTTTTGAACCGGAAATTCTTAAACCGGATATTGAGAACCTCAAAGCTTTGTAAGGGACAAATTTACCTTGAGCGGGATGTTGAACCGGTTTTGAGAGCTTCAAAGCTTTGCGGGAGAGAGATGTCTCTTGAGTTGTATTTTAAACCGGAATCTTCATTTTGAGCCGGAAATTTTATGACGGCCTTTAAATATTCGCCAATAAAGAAGTAGCCTCTAGGGCCGGGTTATCTTCCCTTCAATGACCCGGAGTTCTTGAATTCATTGAAACCGGCAATCATTTACTGAGTCATGTCATCATAACCCCCGAGTCTCAAGGCGACTCAAGGAGTTGGCTTTGAGATTCTCCATATTGACCGTGATATAAACCGGTATGAGTCATTCAACATCTCAGTGATATAACTTGTCCTGCACTGTAGAACTTGCAAGCCAGAGTAATTGCTCTTTTAAAGAAAGCAATATATAATATAAAAATATACTGGATGGATTTCACCTGATATGTTAGGCCAGTAATTATCTACCGCGGAGTTGATGATCACCATGTTGAAGTTGAAATCAATCACGGGTGAGTCGGCCGTGGGAGCAGAGAGATGAGCCGGTCACGACGTTGTAAGCCGATGCGGACGAGCGAGTCAATCACAGGCGTGGTAAGCCACGTGGACGGGCAAGTCAACCGCGTTGTGTTGATGTAGCGGGGGTGGCAACCTGCGCAGAATGAGCGCTAGTGCAAAAATAATATTTGCTCACGCCCCTTTCGCAACACCTTTTTGTAAGGAACAATGGTCCTGTGAAAAAATATCATAGACCAAGTATTTGTTCTTTGATAAAACCAATGAGTTAAGAAAAAATAATCTTTAGATGAATATCACCTGATTTGTTTGGATGACGGATGATCCCTTCAATCGCGACAGAGGCGGCTCAGGCAGACCAACGGCTCAAAATAGTCCCGGCGGTTTAGACAGACCGGCAACTCCCAGCGGCCCAACACGTTAAAGGCGGCTCGTGGCCCCGACATCTCTCACACCTCCAAGTTAGTAGCAATGCAAAACGTTGTGCTACTGACACCATAGCGCTAGGGGATGTTGGATGCAGCGATTCAGTGGCCTTTTGAATAGCCAAAATATGCTCCCTTGCTCGGAGACCTGTTCGTTGCAATCTCCACCACTGTTGACCTTTGACTTGGTCACGGCGGCTCTGAAAACAGCCATGGAAATGACTTGGCGAAGGTGGAGCATCACTGAAGCAAACCGCAAGCGAGCTGAAGATGAGACGGCTCGACACGACTTGGCCTGGTTGCAACAGCGGCGAGGGCGAAGGCATGGCAGCGAGGTAAGCCGGCAATGTAGTTGTTTGAGGTCCGGCGGCTTAGGGCGCGGATGGCGAGACCGCCTGGCTCAGGGCGCGGTTCGGATGACGGGCGCTCGTCTTGCAGCAACAGCAGGCAGTTTTAGATAAAGACCGCAGTTTCAAGTCAGAGCAAGCGGGTGGCTCGGAAGTGAACATCACGGCGGCTCACCCGGCATTCCCCTGACGACGGCGGGTTAAACGCAGCAGGCAGATCCAGCGTAGCGGATCGAAACCCGTGAACGGGCGGATCCGGTGATAGGTACAGCAGCCGGCGAGTTAGCATCGCGGAGCGGAGTGGCAACGGGGTGCAGGCCTGAGGGCCGCGGGGGCTAGAGCAGAGGACACCCGTAAGGCGGTCTGGCCAACGCAGGACTAGGCGAGTGGCAATGGGGGCGGCTGACAAAAGGAGTCACCGCGAGGCGATGGAAGCGGCGTCTGACTCGGAGTCAAATAGGAACTGTTGGCAATGTAGTGGATCAGGCGTGGCGGCTCGGGGGCAGACAACTAGGCCGCTTGACCGGGGCGACTTAGGGCACAGCTCGGACATCAGGCGCTCGTCTCACGGCGGCAGTAGCAGCAGGCGAAGAAACAGATCGTGATGGTGACAGCAGCAGGAGGCGTGTCAACAGGCAGAGACTCGATCAGGCCGACTGGGCAATGGTTCAAGACCGGGCGGCGGCTCTCAGCAGAAGAGGCCGAGTCAAAGGTGGTCAGGGGGTAGCTCTTGACGACAGAGGAAACAGCGCGGCAAACCGGACAGAGCCGGGACATGACAGAGGCGGAGGCAAGCGCGGCGGCGGTTCAATGCGAGGGTTTCGCCTGGCAGCTCCTCGGCGACGGAAAGCCGGCGACACGGCGAGCCACGGCAACGGCAGGATGATCCGACTGTAGCTCAAAGGCACTCGCGAACTGCAGCCGAGTCCTTTTCCGAGTCGTAGAGTTTTGACCAATCATTGTTTTGACCAATTAGGTTTCTTGCTTCAAAACGCAGTTCCTTTCTGTGTATAGTCATATTTCCTTTTATGTGATGATGATTGTCTCCTCGATTCGTATATCCACAGAAATCCTGGCTTTCTTTCTCTTTCTCGTACTGTAGTATTAGCACACCATGTGATTGACCCTGACACAGGTTGAGATTTTGGCACTAGTGCATGCTGTTTACGTTTGGATAAGTACCATAGCAATCGCCGCCGGCCGGCTGTCCAAGGCCACAGAAAATATTACTAGGAAGCCCGTGTTTTCCAGTGCGCCACGACCGGCCGGCTCGAAACTTGATCCAGTATATCTCAGAAACAATAGCAGTCGGACACGGCTACTGTACATCTCGGAACTTACAGCAGAAATTCTTGTAGGCCTCGAGATGGCGACTTGCGGCGGTGCATAAGATGCAACCCTAATTTCTTTGATCTCAGTCTTGCACATGCTGGATCCAGAAACAATGATCTTGTCGGCTTTTCCTCCCAATGAAATCGCGAGCTTCTCGATCCCTGAAGAGATCCCTCCAAAAACTCAACATCACCGTGCGCAGGCCCCACGGTGGGCGCCAACTGTTGTGGAATTGTCACGGCAGATGTCCTTAGCGTGAGGACTTAGTCGCGAGGCCAACGCATCTATGTGGTAGCTTGAAGGGGTTGAGCGGAATCGATAGACGCAACACGCAAGACAAGGATTTAGACAGCTTCGGGCCCCGGGAAACATCATCCGGTAATAACCCTACATGCTGTTTGTGGCTAGATCTCATTATACTCATGACAGAGTCGCCGGTAAGCCGGCTCTTTGTGTCTAGCCCTAGAGATTGTTTTCTTCTTCCCTCTCCTCTTTTGGGAGCCCTGCCCCTCCTTATATAAGTTAGAGGGGTGGGTTACATGTGGAGTCCTAGTAGGACTGGGATTAGTCTATCTTCTCTTACAAGTTGATTACAAGTCCAGGTCTTGCTTCCTCGTAAAGGAGATATTCCTCACACCTTTCCTCTTAAGCCGGCCTACCATAACGTAGCTGGCCTACCATAACGTAGCCGGCCTTCTGGGCCTTGAGCCTCTTGGCCCCCCGGGTCTTGTCGCTCCTTTGATCCGCTTGCCAGGTCACCCATAAGTCATCAGGCTCGGGCGGGTCACTTAGTGAGTCATCAAGTCAGGGCGGGTATTAGTGAGTCGCCAAGTCCGGCCGGGTTATACATCTGGCCGGGTCATACCGCGGGGTATATCCCGCAACTAATTCATTAGTCACATTGCTTGCAAGGCTTATAGTGATGTGCATTACCGAGAGGGCCTAGAGATACCTCTCTGACAATCAGAGTGACAAATCCTAATCTCGATCTATGCCAACTCAACAAACACCATTGGAGACACCTGTAGAGCATCTTTATAATCACTCAGTTACGTTGTGACGTTTGATAGCACACAAAGTGTTCCTCCGGTAATCGGGAGTTACATAATCTCATAGTCATAGGAACATGTATAAGTTATGAAGAAAGCAATAGCAATAAACTAAACGATCAAAGTGCTAAGCTAACGGATGGGTCATGTCAATCACATCATTCTCCAATGATGTGATCTTGTTTATAAAATGACAACTCATGTCTATGGTTAGGAAACTTAACCATCTTTGATTAACGAGCTAGTCAAGTAGAGGCATACTAGTGACACTCTGTTTGTCTATGTATTCACACATGTACTAAGTTTCCGGTTAATACAATTCTAGCATGAATAATAAACATTTATCATGATATAAGGACATATAAATAACAACTTTATTATTGCCTCTAGGGCATATTTCTTTCACTACGGTGCTCCGCGTGGCCACTAGCCTACCTCGAAGGGACACGACCGGGCTTCTACGGCCATTACGGGCGATGGAGCAGCGGCGGTTGGCAGAAATTGTAGCGCGACCGTCGAGGGCGGAAGCGAAACTGGAGCCGCGGGTAAGGATGGAGTCGGGTGGTGGAGACGGAGCAACAGATGGTTGAGATTCGGTTGTTGGTGGGAGCGAAACGATCACGCACGGGCGTCGGGTTGGAGCCGCGCGATTTTGCGGTAGCAGCCGAAGTGTTGCATTTTTGCAGTACTTCGTGATGCATTATAGGGTTGCCCAAAAATTTTCTTGTAAAATTTTTGTGACTAGGCAAAAAATGCCTCGTGCCCCAAAAATAGGGCAACTATTGAAGGCGCTCTTATAAGGGCATATCCAACGATGGAAGGGCGCGCAGGGTCCGGAAACCTTGATTGGCTGCCGCACGGTGTTCACGTAGTACGGCCGCCTCCGCCGCTCGGTGCAGGTACTGGCGGAGGTAGAAAAATTGAACTAGGGGGAGCACGTGTTATTAAAAATATATCGACGAGAGCCAAGCCTTAGGAAAATAGATGTTTAGCTTCAAAAAATCTCTAATGTCATATTGTTCTTCTTCTTCTTTGGTAATTTGGTAGCAAACTCATGTTGTTATGGGGACCATTGTCTATGTTGGTCCCTTTGTCTTCATCGCTGGGCGCAAGCGCTCGGATGAGTCATCCCAACGGCGACGTTCCGCCGCGACTGTCTTGCCCTTACCGTCGAGGCATGGATGGCGCTCTCGGACTCGGCCAACCCCACTTTGAGGAGCTGGCCACTGAGCCTGCGCCGCTGCCAGGCGGACGTCTATGCAATGGTCTTGGACTATTCCTCGGCCCAACGTGAGCTCGGGCTCGGCGCGTATAACAGCCCAAGAGCAACAAGCCTTAGCATTACATTGTTTTTTATTTAATAGATAACTTTACATTTCATGTCTTAGTCGATGTCATTAATCTTTTAAGCAATATGTGACATTATGAAAATATTCATAGTTTTAGATTTATTTTTCAAGGCTAGCAACTATTTGAAACAATGGCTTCAATTCGAATACAATTTGCAAGTGATTTGAATCTTCCAAATGATACACAACTTTACACACGGCCTTCTTATCACATTCCTAGCCTCCACAAAAATTATTACAAATTTTGTACACTTGGTTCTCATACCTCTAGGTCAAAACCATTTGAATTAAATTCAAATGAATTTGAATTCCAAATTTTCCGAAACTGATGGTGGGCATATGTATGAATCATAAAACCTATATAAATGTCACACACTTTTATTCACTCTCTAGCCATCCATTTATTTTTCTCTTTTATTTTCCTAGTTCTAAATACAAAAAGAATAGGACGATAAATGAAAAGGCTCACTTATCCTTCACTTACCATGCAGTCGACCCAGCGAAACAGCCAAACGACCACCTGTGAATCTGCCACCGTCAATGTCCGTCTCCTTTCTCATGAAAGAGGAAGGCACACGTCGTTCTCATGTGCAACTCTCCCATGCCTCTTGAAAGAAGTCCACATACCCCCCTTGAAGTCTCATATTTCGAGCACACCCTCCCAACCACGAAACCAGAATCTTAATCCTCATGGACTAACAAATGCCAGACAAGTCACATCTACTTCAAAAACCTAATTTTATGATTAGTTTCAGTCTGTCCACATAGATTACTCAATAGTTATGCACTTCCACTCTGATAACTTGGCCATGTTTTAAGTGTACCCTCTCTTTAGTTTCTAAAGTGAATTCTCCAAAGAAGCAAGTGATTGTTCCAGGAAGCTATGTCAAAATTATATGTGTTATTTGCTTGAGAGTGTATTATGAAAACCAGTCTGGTAGTGTTTAGTTTAATATATCAGTCATTTTACTCCTGCTATTTGCTTCTCTGTGTGCACATCATCCCTATCATCATTTTATCTTAAAATTATATCATTATTGCCACTATCTTCTGTATATTACAATGTGTCATTGCATAGGCACCACACGGCAATTAGAACGGCTGAACTCAAATGCATTATTTGGGAGTGACAAGTCCATATGGATCTTCAAGGTTATAAGTACAAATACCGGTCATGCTTCAAGCCTTAGTCCTGCTTCTGCATATACCTTTGGAGAGTGGTTTTCCTCTAGGTCCACAAGACCCGATGGGGAAAAGCACCGCTATATATTTGGGAAGGGAAGAGATAGCAGTGTGTATGCCTTTCATTGTAAAATACATCAATTGTGCAATGTAACAAATCTAAGTGTTCAAATCTGCCTTGGCACACCACTTACCTTATTATAACTATATAATCACATATACACATCTTTTATCGTAAGTTGTGCTGTACTCAAAAGTTACAGGCAACTCAACAACACCAACGCAATATGTTGTAACTTTTTCATTATTACACGCAACAAATTTCACTGCAATACATCGATAGGGCGCGGCGTGCCGCCGCGCGGGCATGGTTAGTAATGTATTATGCTATCTATATTTGTTTGTTCTTAAATTTTCTTGTGGTGTATGGTTAGTGAAGGAAATATGCCCTAGAGGCAATAATAAAGTTATTATTTATTTCCTTATATCATGATAAATGTTTATTATTCATGCTAGAATTGTATTAACCAGAAACATAATACTTGTGTGAATACATAGACAAACAAAGTGTCACTAGTATGCCTCTACTTGACTAGCTCGTTGACCAAAGATGGTTATGTTTCCTAGCCATAGACATGCGTTGTCATTTGATTAACGGGATCACATCATTAGGAGAATGATGTGATTGACTTGACCCATTCCGTTAGCTTAGCACTCGATCGTTTAGTATGTTGCTATTGCTTTCTTCATGACTTATACATGTTCCTATGACTATGAGATTATGCAACTCCCGTTTACCGGAGGAACACTTTGTGTGCTACCAAACATCACAACGTAACTGGGTGATTATAAAGGTGCTCTATAGGTGTCTCCGAAGGTACTTGTTGGGTTGGCGTATTTCGAGATTAGGATTTGTCACTCCGATTGTCGGAGAGGTATCTCTGGGCCCACTCGGTAATGCACATCACTTAAGCCTTGCAAGCATTGCAACTAATGAGTTAGTTGCGGTATGATGTATTACGGAACAAGTAAAGAGACTTGCCGGTAACGAGATTGAACTAGGTATTGAGATACCGGCGATCGAATCTCGGGCAAGTAACATACCGATGACAAAGGGAACAACGTATGTTGTTATGCGGTCTGACCGATAAAGATCTTCATAGAATATGTGGGAGTCAATATGAGCATCCAGGTTCCGCTATTGGTTATTGACCGGAGACGTGTCTCGGTCATGTCTACGTAGTTCTCGAACCCATAGGGTCCGCACGCTTAAAGTTTCGATGACGGTTATATTATGAGTTTATGACTTTTGATGTACCGAAGGTTGTTCGGAGTCCCGAATGTGATCACGGACATGACGAGGAGTCTCGAAATGATCGAGACATGAATATTGATATATTGGAAGCCTATATTTGGATATCGGAAATGTTCCGGGTGAAATCGGGATTTTACCGGAGTACCGAGGGGTTACTGGAACCCCCCAGGGGCTTAATGGGCCATAGTGGGCCTTAGTGGAGAAGAGGAGAGGCGGCTAGGGCAGGGCCGCGCCCCTCCCCCTCTAGTCCGAATAGGACAAGGAGAGGGGGGCGGCGCCCCCCTTTCCTTCCTGTCTCCCTCCTCTTTCCCCCCTTCTCCAAATCCAACAAGGAAGGGAGGAGTCCTACTCCCGATGGGAGTAGGACTCCTCCTGGCGCGCCTCCTCCTGGCCGGCCGCACCTACCCCCCTTGCTCCTTTATATACGGGGGTAGGGGGCACCCCAAAGACACAACAATTGATTTGAACTTTTAGTCGTGTGCGGTGCCCCCCTCCACCATAGTCCACCTCAATAATACTATAGCGGTGCTTAGGCGAAGCCCTGCGTCGGTAGAACATCATCATCGTCACCACGCCGTCGTGCTGACGAAACTCTCCCTCAACACTCGGCTGGATCGGAGTTCGAGGGACATCATCGGGCTGAACGTGTGCTGAACTCGGAGGTGTCGTGCGTTCGGTACTTGATCGGTCGGATCATGAAGAGTACGACTACATCAACCGCATTGTGCTAACGCTTCCGCTTTCGGTCTATGAGGGTACGTGGACAACACTCTCCCCTCTCATTGCTATGCATCACCATGATCTTGCGTGTGCGTAGGAATTTTTTTGAAATTACTACGTTCCCCAACAGTGGTATCAGAGCCGGGTTTTATGTGTAGATGTCATATGCACGAGTAGAACACAAGTGAGTTGTGGGCAATATAAGTCATACTGCTTACCAGCATGTCATACTTTGGTTCGGCGGTATTGTTGGATGAAGCGGCCCGGACCGACATTACACGTACGCTTACGCGAGACTGGTTCTACCGACGTGCTTTGCACAAAGGTGGCTGGCGGGTGTCAGTTTCTCCAACTTTAGTTGAACCGAGTGTGGCTACGCCCGGTCCTTGCGAAGGTTAAAATAGCACCAACTTGATAAACTATCGTTGTGGTTTTGATGGGTAGGTAAGAACGGTTCTTGCTCAGCCCGTAGCAGCAACGTAAAACTTGCAACAACAAAGTAGGACATCTAACTTGTTTTTGCAGGGCATGTTGTCATGTGATATGGTCAAAGCATGATGCTGAATTTTATTGTATGAGATAATCATGTTTTGTAACCGAGTTATCAGCAACTGGCAGGAGCCATATGGTTGTCGCTTTGTTGTATGAATGCAATCGCCCTGTAATGCTTTACTTTATCACTAAGTGGGAGCGATAGTCGTAGAAGCATAAGATTGGTGAGATGACAACGATACTACAATGGAGATCAAGGTGTCGCGCCGGTGACAATGGTGATCATGATGGTGCTTCGGAGATGGAGATCACAAGCACAAGATGATGATAGCCATACCATATCACTTATATTGATTGCATGTGATGTTTATCTTTTATGCATCTTATCTTGCTTTGATTGACGGTAGCATTATAAGATGATCTCTCACTAAATTTCAAGATAAAAGTGTTCTCCCTGAGTATGCACCGTTGCCAAAGTTCGTCGTGCCCAGACACCACGTGATGATCGGGTGTGATAAGCTCTACGTCCATTTACAACGGGTGCAAGCCAGTTTTGCACACGCAGAATACTCAGGTTAAACTTGACGAGCCTAGAATATGCAGATATGGCCTTGGAACACTGAGACCAAAAGGTCGAGCATGAATCATATAGTAGATATGATCAACATAGTGATGTTCGCCATTGAAAGCTACTCCATTTTACGTGATGATCGGTTATGGTTTAGTTGATATGGATCACGTGATCACTTAGAGGACTAGAGAGATGTCTATCTAAGTGGGAGTTCTTAAGTAATATGATTAATTGAACTTAAATTTATCATGAACTTAGTACCTGATAGTATCTTGCTTGTCTATGTTGATTGTAGATAGATGGCCCGTGCTATTGTTCCGTTGAATTTTAATGCATTCCTTGAGAAAGCAAAGTTGAAAGATGATGGTAGCAATTACATGGACTGGGTTCGTAACTTGAGGACTATCCTCACTGCTGCACAGAAGAATTACGTCCTAGAAGCACCGCTAGGTGCCAAACATGCTGCAGGAGCAACACCATATGTTATGAACGTCTGGCAGAGCAAAGCTGATGACTACTCGACAGTTCAGTGTGCCATGCTTTATGGCTTAGAACCGGGACTTCAAGGATGTTTTGAACATCATGGAGCATATGAGATGTTCCAGGAGTTGAAGTTAATATTTCAAAAGAATGCCCGGATTGAGAGATATGAAGTCTCCAATAAGTTCTACAGCTGCAAGATGGAGGAGAATAGTTCTGTCAGTGAGCATATACTCAAGATGTCTGGGTACTTCAATCACTTGATTCAACTGGGAGTTAATCTTCCGGATGATAGCGTCATTGACAGAATTCTTCAATCACTGCCAGCAAGCTACAAAAGCTTCGTGATGAACTATAACATGCAAGGGATGGATAAAACGATTCTCGAGCTCTTCGCAATGCTAAAGGCTGTGGAGGTAGAAATCAAGAAGGGGCATCAAGTGTTGATGGTCAATAAGACCACCAGTTTCAAGAAAAAGGGCAAAGGGAAGAAGAAGGGGAACTTCAAGAAGAACAACAAGCAAGTTGCTGGTCAAGAGAAGAAACCCAAGTCTGGACCTAAGCCTGAGACTGAGTGCTTCTACTACAAGCAAACTGGTCACTGGAAGCGGTACTGCCCCAAGTATTTGGCAGATAAGAAGGATGGCAAGGTGAACAAAGGTATATGTGATATACATGTTATTGATGTGTACCTTTCCAGAGCTCGCAGTAGCACCTGGGTATTTGATACTGGTTTTATTGCTAATATTTGCAACTCAAAACAGGGACTACGGATTAAGCGAACACTGGCCAAGGACGAGGTGACAATGCGTGGGAAATGGTTCGAAAGTCGATGTGATCGCCGTCGGCACGCTACCTCTACATCTACCTTCGGGATTAGTATTAGACCTAAATAATTGTTATTTGGTGTCAGCGTTGAGCATGAACATTATATCTGGATCTTGTTTGATGCGAGACGGTTATTCATTTAAATCGGAGAATAATGGTTGTTCTATTTATATGAGTAATATCTTTTATGGTCATGCACCCTTGAAGAGTGGTCTATTTTTGATGAATCTCGATAGTAGTGATACACATATTCATAATGTTGAAGCCAAAAGATGCAGAGTTGATAATGATAGTGCAACTTATTTGTGGCACTGCCGTTTATGTCATATCGGTGTAAAGCGCATGAAGAAACTCCATAGTGATGGACTTTTGGAACCACTTGATTATGAATCACTTGGTACTTGCAAACCGTGCCTCATGGGCAAGATGACTAAAACGCCGTTCTCCGGAACTATGGAGCGAGCAACTGATTTATTGGAGATCATACATACTGATGTATGTGGACCAATGAATATTGAGGCTCGTGGCGGGTATCGTTATTTTCTCACCTTCACAGATGATTTAAGCAGATATGGGTATATCTACTTAATGAAACGTAAGTCTGAAACATTTGAAAAGTGCAAAGAATTTCAGAGTGAAGTTGAAAATCATCGTAACAAGAAAATAAAGTTTCTATGATCTGTTCGTGGAGGAGAATATTTGAGTTACGAGTTTGGTCTACATTTGAAACAATGCGGAATAGTTTCGCAACTCACGCCACCCGGAACACCACAACGTAATGGTGTGTCCGAACGTCGTAATCGTACTTTACTAGATATGGTGCGATCTATGATGTCTCTTACTGATCTACTGCTATCATTTTGGGGTTATGCTTTAGAGACGGCCGCATTCACGTTAAATAGGGCACCATCGAAATCCGTTGAGACGACGCCTTATGAACTGTGGTTTGGCAAGAAACCAAAGTTGTCGTCTCTTAAAGTTTGGGGCTGCGATGCTTATGTGAAAAAAACTTCAACCTGATAAGCTCGAACCCAAATCGAAGAAATGTGTCTTCATAGGATACCCAAAGGAGACCATTGGGTACACCTTCTATCACAGATCCGAAGGCAAGACATTCGTTGCTAAGAATGGATCCTTTCTAGAGAAGGAGTTTCTCTCAAAAGAAGTGAGTGGGAGGAAAGTAGAACTTGATGAGGTAACCATACCTGCTCCCTTATTGGAAAGTAGTTCATCATAGAAACCGGTTCCTATGACGTCTATACCAATTAGTGAGTAAGTTAATGATGATGATCATGAAACCTCAGATCAAGTTGTTACTGAACCTCGTAGGTCAACCAGAGTAAGAACTGCACCAGAGTGGTATGGTAATCCTGTTCCGGAGGTTATGTTACTAAACCATGACGAACCTACTAACTATGAAGAAGTGATGGTGAGCCCGGATTCCGCAAAATGGCTTGAGGCCATGAAATCTGAGATGGGATCCATGTATGAGAACAAAGTGTGGACTTTGGTTGACTTGCCCGGTGATCGGCAAGCCATTGAGAATAAATGGATCTTCAAGAAGAAGACTGACGCTGACGGTTATATTACTGTCTATAAAGCTTGACTTGTTGCAAAAGGTTTTCGACAAGTTCTGGTGGTTTTTTATCATTTCATTGACCTTAGAACCGCTCTTGCCCTCCCCTTTCACTGCTTAAGCCATATTACATAAAGCATAGTGAGTGATACGCAATGCTGGTACCACCATGTTTTTTTCCTCACTCTGTGTAGCCACACTCGTTTGTCCATTTCTACTTATTATTTATGTTAAATAGTATCCGTTGGTTGTAGAAGCACTGGCGTTCAGGGATTGCAAAATCCAGTTGGGAAAATTGGATATTTGGTATTGAATTGGGTCTTGGTTGTGGTGGTGGAGGTGCAGGATTAGGTCTAATATTATCATGTTTTGAGCTGTTGACTACGATGAGACCTTCTCACCTGTAGCGATGCTTAACTCTGTCCGAATCATGTTAGCAATTGCCGCATTTTATGATTATGAAATTTGGCAAATGGATGTAAAAACTGCATTCCTGAATGGATTTCTAGAAGAAGGGTTGTATATGATGCAACTGGAAGGTTTTGTCGATCCAAAGGGAGCTAACAAAGTGTGCAAGCTCCAGCGATCCATTTATGGACTGGTGCGAGCCTCTCGGAGTTGGAATAAACACTTTGATAGTGTGATGAAAGCATTTGGTTTTGTACAGACTTTTGGAGAAGCTTGTATTTACAAGAAAGTGAGTGGGAGCTCTGTAGCATTTCTGATATTATATGTGGATGACATATTGCTGATTGGAAATGATATAGAATTTCTGGATAGCATAAAGGGATACTTGAATAAGAGTTTTTCAATGAAAGACCTCGGTGAAGCTGCTTATATATTGGGCATCAAGATCTATAGAGATAGATCAAGATGCTTAATTGGACTTTCACAAAGCACATACCTTGACAAAGTTTTGAAGAAGTTCAAAATGGATCAAGCAAAGAAAGTGTTCTTGCCTGTGTTACAAGGTGTGAAGTTGAGTAAGACTCAATGCCCGACCACTGTAGAAGATAGAGAGAAGATGAAAGATGTTCCCTATGCTTCAGCCATAGGCTCTATCATGTATGCAATGCTATGTACCAGACCTGATGTGTGCCTTGCTATAAGTCTAGCAGGGAGGTACCAAAGTAATCCAGGAGTGGATCACTGGACAGCGGTCAAGAACATCCTGAAATACCTGAAAAGGACTAAGGATATGTTTCTCGTTTATGGAGGTGACAAAGAGCTCATTGTAAATGGTTACGTTGATGCAAGCTTTGACACTGATCCAGACGATTCTAAATCACAAACCGGATATGTGTTTACATTGAACGGTGGAGCTGTCAGTTGGTGCAGTTCTAAATAAAGCGTCGTGGCGGGATCTACGTGTAAAGCGGAGTACATAGCTGCTTCGGAAGCAGCAAATGAAGGAGTCTGGATGAAGGAGTTCATATCCTATCTAGGTGTCATACCTAGTGCATCGGGTCCAATGAAAATCTTTTGTGACAATACTAGAGCAATTGCCTTGGCGAAGGAATCCAGATTTCACAAGAGAACCAAGCACATCAAGAGACGCTTCAATTCCATCTGGAATGTAGTCCAGGTGGGAGACATAGAAATTTGCAAGATACATACAGATCTGAATGTTGCAGACCCGTTGACTAAGCCTCTTCCACGAGCAAAACATGATCAGCACCAAGACTCCATGGGTGTTAGAATCATTACTGTGTAATCTAGATTATTGACTCTAGTGCAAGTGGGAGATTGAAGGGAATATGCCCTAGAGGCAATAATGAAGTTATTATTTATTTCCTTATATCATGATAAATGTTTATTATTCATGCTAGAATTGTATTAATCGGAAACATAATACTTGTGTGAATACATAGACAAACAGAGTGTCACTAGTATGCCTCTACTTGACTAGCTCGTTGATCAAAGATGGTTATGTTTCCTAGCCATAGACATGAGTTGTCATTTGATTAACGGGATCACATCATTAGGAGAATGATGTGATTGACTTGAGCCATTCTGTTATCTTAGCACTCGATCGTTTAGTATGTTGCTATTGCTTTCTTCATGACTTATACATGTTCCTATGACTATGAGATTATGCAACTCCTGTTTACCGGAGGAACACTTTGTGTGCTACCAAATGTCACAGCGCAACTGGGTGATTATAAAGGTGCTCTACATGTGTCTCCAAAGGTACTTGTTGGGTTGGCGTATTTCGAGATTAGGATTTGTCACTCCGATTGTCGGAGAGGTATCTCTGGGCCCACTCGGAAATGCACATCACTTAAGCCTTGCAAGCATTGCAACTAATGAGTTAGTTGCAGGATGATGTATTACGGAACGAGTAAAGAGACTTGCCGGTAACGAGATTGAACTAGGTATTGAGATACCGGCGATCGAATCTCGGGCAAGTAACATACCGATGACAAAAGGAACTACGTATGTTGTTATGCGGTCTGACCGATAAAGATCTTCGTAGAATATGTGGGAGCCAATATCAGCATCCAGGTTCCGCTATTGGTTATTGACCGGAGATGTGTCTCGGTCATGTCTACATTGTTCTCGAACCCGTAGGGTCCGCACGCTTAAACTTTCGATGACGATTATATTATGAGTTTATGAGTTTTGATGTACCGAAGATTGTTCGGAGTCCTGGATGTGATCACGGACATGACGAGGAGTCTCGAAATGATCGAGACATGAAGATTGATATATTGGAAGCCTATATTTGGATATCGGAAATGTTCCAGGTGAAATCGAGATTTTACCGGAGTACCGAGGGGTTACCGGAACCCCCCGGGGGCTTAATTGGCCATAGTGGGCCTTAGTGGAGAAGAGGAGAGGCGGCTAGGGCAGGGCCGCGCGCCCCTCCCCCTCTAGTCCGAATAGGACAAGGAGAGGGGGCGGTGCCCCCCCCTTTCCTTCCTCTCTCCCTCCTCTTTCCCCCCTTCTCCTAATCCAACAAGGAAGGAAGGGAGTCCTACTCCCGATGGGAGTAGGAATCCTCGTGGCGCGCCTCCTCCTGGCCGGCCGCACCTTCCCCCTTGCTCCTTTATACACGGGGGCAGGGGGGCACCCCAAAGACACAACAATTGATTTGATCTTTTAGCCGTGTGTAGTGCCCCCCTCCACCATAGACCACCTCGATAATACTATAGCGATGCTTAGGCGAAGCCCTGCGTTGGTAGAACATCATCATCGTCACCATGCCGTCGTGCTGACGAAACTCTCCCTCAACACTCGGCTAGATCGGAGTTCGAGGGACGTCATCGGGTTGAACGTGTGCTAAACTCGGAGGTGTCGTGCATTCGGTACTTGATCGGTCGGATCGTGAAGACACACGACTACATCAACCGCGTTGTGCTAACGCTTCCGCTTTCGGTCTACGAGGGTACGTGGACAACACTCTCCCCTCTCGTTGCTATGCATCACCATGATCTTGCGTGTGCGTAGGATTTTTTTTTGAAACTACTACGTTCCCCAACAGTTAGCTCTGTTTAGATGTTGTGAACTATGAGTTTAGGTGTTGCAATGATCACACATGTTGTTTCAGTGTTGATTCATTGATCAGACATGTTGTTTCAGTGTTGCTTCACTGATCACACATGTTGTTTCAGTGTTGCTTCACTGATCACACATGTTATTTGTCTCATGTTTATTAATCAAATCAAATGCATGCTTTTTTCCCAGCAGCATGGTTCATTATCCGATGTTTTGAACTAACATTCAAGGACATATAAATTCAAGAAAATGCAAAAAAAATAAAACCTTGGCAAACTATCTATGTTTGTGTAGGAGATCAAGTGTGCAAAATTTGAGGTGATTTAGAGGAGGTCAAAGAAATTTGAATTTGAGAAATATGCTCCAAATGAGCTCCCTTGTAATCAAGTTTTTAACCTCCAAATGTGCTACAAATGTGCACCAAATTTGAGAAATGTGCTACAAGTGAGGCGAAACCCCGTTGTGCTCCAAATGTGCTACAAATGAACAGTTATGCTCGGTCAAAGCTTTCAAAACCCTGTTGACCAGCTCAAACCCCCTCAAAACCCCGCGGGGTTTCGCCTAACCCTAGCTCCGAACGTCAGCCGTACGATCATACCCTAGCACCAAGCGACAGCCCTCAGATGTGGTCTTCTAGAAGGAATTTGGTGGGCAGGCTGCGTGCAGGCTCTGGGCCGTTGGATCACAAGGACGGCTCCGCATCGTTGGATCGTGGGGCGATCTTCGAGAGGCGATCCTGTTGGTTGTGCTCGGCTGCTCGCCCACCATCGAGTCCGCGAAAAAACGTTGTTATTGGGCCCAAAAGGAAACCAAGCTCTGGTTGGGCCGCCGAATTGCGTCATTTTGTTGTGAACGTGCTGGCTCTGTTTTTTGCAGCGTTTGAAATTACACAACAATTGACATGGCGTAGAACATTTAGTTCTTTTTGTTCTGTACAATTGCAAAATGACCAAATTTATAAGGGCCAAATTTATTTTTTATCATGCAAAATGGCCACAAACTATTCAAAAATGGGTCATTTTACATTTGTATAATGGCCACAAGCCCTCTATTTTTTTAATCATGCAAAATGACCAAATTTATAAGGGCCAAAATTATTTTTAACATGCAAAATGGCCACAAGACCTTCAAAAATTGTATATTTTTGTTCATATAATATATATGACCACGGATTCCCACGCGTGCAATTAACTTCTTTTTCTTCTTCTTTTTCAAACCACAATTTCCCTCTCATGTACACTCCCGATGTTGTGGTGGGTTTGAAAACAGGCTACTTCACATTTGACCCCGTTATTTCCACGACCAAATAACACGTAGTGCTACGGCTATTTAAGCCACCCTCTGCCTCTGCCATCCCCCATCCATCTCTCATCCTCTGCCATCTGCCCTTCTTGCTCTTCGACCCAGCCATGCAGTACACCGGACCAACCTACCGCTTCCCACCCACCGCGCCAGAGAGGCTCTACCCTACCGGCGTGTACATTGATCGCACACTACGTGTGTTGGCGGTATCAAGGTTGAGGACCGCAAGGAACTTCACCAAGTTCTTCCCACCACCTCTTGCGGAGATCTCCAATGATGTTTCGCGTCGAGGAGGTCATCCAAAACCGGGTGGTGGTTGCTCTCCTTGCCCACTTCACTAACA
Organism: Triticum dicoccoides; assembly: GCF_002162155.2. Taxonomy (NCBI): domain Eukaryota; kingdom Viridiplantae; phylum Streptophyta; class Magnoliopsida; order Poales; family Poaceae; genus Triticum; species Triticum dicoccoides. The sequence goes on from NC_041390.1 coordinate 432,878,932, forward strand.
CATTCAACGCCTTCTACCTCCTCGGCCGGGTGTTTTGGTGTGGCTCCGAGTTCATCGCTTTCACCACCCATAATAGGTTCACGGAGTACACCAACATCTTCCCCACCGCAACGCGCATGCACACTCTTCCGTACCCCATCGATAACGCCCCGGAGGAGCAGTGAAAAGGGCGCCCGGAGGAGGAGCGATGTGGATAAGGCGGCGGCTAGGGTTCTAAACCCTCTATCTTTTTTTAGTCTATGTTATGTTAAGTTGTAACTGAACTATGTTGGAGTTGCTATGAGCTTGTTGGCCCTTTTATTAAGTTCTATTTTTTAAGTTTTCTATCTATCTATTATTAAGTTCTTCCTAGTTTGAACTATGTGATCGTGCTATGGGCTTGTTGTCCCTATCTACATATTGGGACTACATATTTGTTGATTGTTTTCTTAGAGAGCTTGTTTCGTTAGTAGGGTTCCCTTGTTAGTAACCACCTAGCGCATGCAAGCAAGCTTTGTTAGTAGGGATGATTGAGTAGAGCTAAGCAAGGGAGTGGCTCTTTTTTTACACAAGCTTTGTTAGTAGGGTTGAATATGTAGCCACCTAGCTAGAATAGAGGAACCAGCGACAGTGACCGTCGCTGCATCCGTGGTGGCTGGCATGCAAGAAAGCTGCTCGGTCAGTGCATCGTGGCGGACTCATCGGCGCATGCAGGCTCGGTCGGCGCATCATGGCATCGGCGCATGCAGGCTCGATCGACGCATGCAGGTAGGCATTACTGGGTGCATGCATAGCAGGCTTCTGTCCTGGCGGCGCGCGCAGGCGTTTAATGCAAGGGACGACCCAATGAAACCACGGCCCAACGGTCGAACAACGACACCACCCAACGCGGCCTCACTTGTCAGGTCCAATGGATGACACAGTCCAGCGCGACCCCACTCATTAGAGTTAACGGTCAAGCCTTTAACCCGACGGCAACGTCTGCCATGACCAGTTATGAGGGTTTCTGGCAAGGGAGTGGGGAAAATTGAGCAAAAGTTAAGAGCGCGGGGATGAATGAGTAGAGCTAAGGAACCAGGGGCACAGATGTAAAAAACCCTTCTAAAAAATGATCGAGTTTCAAAAATTGTTCAAAAATTTCAAAAAATATTTATGTTTTCAAAATTCGTTTGGGAGTTTCAAATTTTGTTGGCATTTCCAACTTTGTTTCATGAAATGTTGCCATTTAAAAAACCGTTTAAAAAATGTTCTTCATTTTCAAAAAATGAACCTGTTTTAAGAAATATTCATAATTTCAAAAACAACACCACATTCTTTGAGGAAATGTTATGAATTTTTCCGAAAGTGTTTTCATATGTGAACGCGACTTTGAGCTCTTATAATATTCGTGCTACCTACCATCAGTTACACTTGTCTGGTCCAGTGGTGTGCTGCACTCACCTCGAATCCTCGCGACCTCTCTACTTTTAGGCCAACTCCACTGCGCGGCTATGTAACGCCCTCGATGCGGCTATATCTCCCACTTGCCGAGCCACGACTTAGAGTCATAACCGCATTGAAAGCAATGTCGCAAGTTAGGCAATCTTCATAACATCCCATGTAATATAGATAATAAAAGGGGAGATACATAGTTGGCTTACACTCGCCACGTCAATCAAAGTACATAAATAGCATTACAACATTCAAACACTCATGGCCCGACTACGGCGCCAAAATAAAAGATAAACCCAACATTCGACACGGGCCCGATCACCCCAACTGGGCACCACTACTGATCATCAGGGAAAGACACGTAGTATCGGCGTGAGTCCTCGTCGAACTCCCACTTGAGCTCAAGCGCATCATCTGGAACGGAATCATCAGGCCCTGCATCTGGTTTGGAAGTAATCTGTGAGCCACAGGGACTCAGCAATCTCGCACCCTCGTGATCAAGACTATTTAAGCTTAATAGGTAAGGCAAGGAAAATATGTGGAGCTGCAGCAAGCGACTAGCATATATGGTGGCTATCCTGTTCGCAAAAGAGAGCAAGAAGAGGAGGCAAAGCGCGAACGAGTAACTAGAGGACATCCTGCGGCAAGCATTACTCCAACACCGTGTTCACTTCCCGGACTCCGCCGAGAAGAGACCATCGCGGTAACTCACACAGTTGATTCATTTTAATTAAGTTAAGGTTCAAGTTATCTACAACCGGACATTAACAAATTCCCATCTGCCCATAACCGCGGGCACGGCTTTCGAAAGTTCAAAACCCTACAGGGGAGTCCCAACTTAGCCCATGACAAGCTCTCACGGTCAACGAAGGAATAGACCTTCTCCCGAGACGTTCCGACCAGACTCGGTATCCCGGTTCTTCAAGACACCTCGACAAGTTAAAACAAATCCAGCAACACCGCCCGAATGTGCGGACAAATCCCGATAGGATCTGCACATATCTTGTTCTTAGGGCACACTCAGATGAACACTACGTACAACTAAAACCAACCCTCGAGTTGCCCCGAGGTGGCGCTGCAAGTGGCTCTGTTTGGACCAACACTCAGAGGAGCACTGGCCCGGGGGGGTTTAAATAAGATGACCCTTGGGCTCCGGAAACCCAAGGGAATAAGAGGCTAGGTGGCAAATTGTAAAACCAAGGTTGGGCATTGCTGGAAAAGCTTTAATCAGGGCGAACTATCAAGGGGTTCCCATTATAACCCAACCGCGTAAGGAACGCAAAATCCGGGAACATAACACCGATATGACGGAAACTAGGGCGGCAAGAGTGGAACAAAACACTAGGCGAGAGGCCAAGCCTTCCACCCTTTACCAAGTATATAGATGCATTAAGATAACATGGCAATATAATGATATCCCAACAAGTAAATAATGTTCCAACAAGGAACGGTCTCCAATTTCACCTGCAACTAGCAACGCTATAAGAGGGGCTGAGCAAAGCGGTAACATAGCCAATCAATGGTTTGCTAGGACATGGTGGGTTAGAGGTTTGACATGGCAATTTGGGAGGCATGATAAGCAAGTGGTAGGCATCGTAGCATAGGCATAGCAAAAGAGCGAGCATCTAGCAAAGCAAAGATAGTAGTGATTTTGAGGGTATGATCATCTTGCCTGCAAAGTTGTCAGAGTTGACTGGATCCTCGAAAGCAAACACAACGGGCTCCTCATTAGCAAACTCGTCTCCCGGCTCTACCCAAACAAGACAAACAAGCAACAAGGACACAATCAACCACGTGCAAACTCAAACAACATGATGCAAAGATGGTATGCTATGTAGAATGCAATATGTGATGCATATGCAAGATTTGACAAGGAATGCATGAACCTGGCCTCAACTTGGAAATCCAAGTGTGCCACTGGAAAGGTGAGATGAAATCGCTTGAAAATGATATAAAGATCACCGGAATCGGAGTTACGGTTTGGAAATGGCAAGCAATTCAAATATGGCCACGTTCTGCGATTTACAGCAAGTAGCCAACTAAATGCAACAAGATGAACATGCTACAGCACCCAAACATGACAACAAAATACATGGCAGGGATCCATTCATGATGCTTAACAAAATACTAGCACTGAGCTATGGCCAATTCATCCATTAACAGGCTCAAACAAGCATGGCAAAAATGCATTTGGCAAACAGATCTCAGACTTGGTGAAATTAACACTTGTCTGGAATCTCAGATCAGATAGCACTCTTTGGAGCATGAAAACAATATGTTACAGGACCTGAACATGACAAAGTAAAGCATGTCATGGAGCTACTCAAAGAGCTTAACAAAAGTCCCTTAATGACCTTGAGCCAAAAGGGATCAGAAAATACATTTGCAAGCATGTGAACATGGCAAAAACATAATCAGTTCTCAGACTTAGTGAAAACTGGAGCATGCTGAAACAGATATCAAGTAGGCATGTTTACGAGCTTGATGCACTCACTACAGAGCAAGTCATGACAATATAAGCATACACCCATCAAGAATACGCAAAATGCAAGCTAGACATGGCAAGAACAATAACATAGCATGCACGGATCAACTACAACATCCTCGGCAAAATCGCTAACAAGTAGACAATCTGCCCAGATTCACGAAATGACAAAAGTAGAGCTCGATTGACTCAAGCTAGGGTGCTCCATAATTGCAAACAAAGGCATGGATGGATAGAGCACTACAAGATTAACAAAACATCCTTACTGAACATCCTCAAAAGAGGCACGGATCACTAGGAAACAACATGAACATATGTCAATATGAGCTAAACAGGTCAAGGACTTAGTGGAAATGCTGTCCCTGAAATCAGCATTAACGAATGCTCCACTTTGCAAGCTTGTGCTAGTCACCACACACATCACAAAAAGACATGGATTGCACCTCTGGATAGATGGTAAAACATATAACAAAACGCATGAAGAGCTCAGGGGCATATCATGCACACAATAATGATGGCAAAAATGACAAATATCTAAATGGAGCAGCAGATCTGACAATTATCTCAAATAGCATTCTTCTAACAGCATTTCGGTCATCAAGATGAACTCAAATGAAAATTATGCACTGAGATGAAATGATGTGCTCTCTGAGACGAACATTTTGATATGCTATATGCCCAAAACGGAGCTACGGATGCAAAGTTACGATGCGATGAACGTGAGCAAATAATTAGGGTTTCGGGCAAAAGTCAACCCGAGACGAATCTCAGATCTGGATCCGGCCGGCGCGGTTTATGAGGATCACCGGAACTCT
>NC_041390.1:432884055-432893545 GCF_002162155.2 Triticum dicoccoides
GCGCGGCCGGCTCCGGTGACGATGGCGGCGGGGCACCCGGGCGGCGGGGCGCGGCGCGATGGGCTCCGCGGGCCCGCGCTGGGCTCGGTGGGCCTCAGAGGCGGCGGCGGGGGCAAATTGGACATGTCCGTCGGTGGTTGTTGATGTCCGGCGGCGGCGGATGAAGTGGATCTATGGTTTCGGGAGGAAGGAGAAGGAGATTTTCGGGGTGTCTTTAAATAGGCATAGAGGGAGTTAAGAGAGTCCAAATGAGGTGCGGTTTTCGGCCACGCGATCATGATCGAACGCTCTAGATGATGGAGAGGGTTTTGGTAGGTTTTGGCCCAACTTGAAGGGGTGTTGGGCTGAAACACACACGAGGCCTTCTCGGTCCCTCGGTTAACCGTTGAAGCATCAAACGAAGTCCAAATGGTACGAAACTTGACAGGCGGTCTACCGGTAGTAAACCAAGGCCGCTTGGCAAGTCTCGGTCCAATCCGGAAATGTTTAATCCCCACACACGAAAGAAAGGTAGAAATGACCACCGGAGGAGAATGAAGCGCCGGAATGCAAAACGGACAACGGGGAAAATGCTCAAATGCATGAGATGAACACGTATGCAAATGCAATGCACATGATGACATGATATGAGATGCATGACAACAACAACAACATACGGAGACAAAAACCCGAACCCAAGAAAATAAAATAACTTAACGTCGGAAACGGCAAGAGTTGGAGTACATATTGGGTAAATTACATCCGGGGTGTTACAACACTCCACCACTACGAAAGGATCTCGTACCGAGATCTAGGACTGAAAGAACGCCGGGTACTCAGAACGGAGGTGATCCTCGCGTTCCCAGGTAGCTTCACGGTCGGAATGGTGTGACCACTTGACTTTGAGGAATTTGATTGACTTGTTGCGAGTCTTGCGTTCAGTCTCTTCAAGAATAGCAACGGGGTGCTCATGATAAGAGAGATCTTCTTGGAGCTCAATGTCCTCGAAGTTGACGGTGCGGTCAGGAGTCTTGAAGAACTTTCGGAGCTGAGAGACATGGAACACGTCATGCACATTTGCAAAGTTTGAAGGAAGCTCGAGTTGATAGGTGAGATCGCCTCTCTTGCTGACGATCTTGAAAGGTCCCACGTATCTAGGGGCAAGCTTCCCTTTGATGCCGAAGCGACGAGTACCTTTCATAGGAGAGACGCGGAGGTAAACATGATCTCCGATCTCGAAAGGCAAATCACGGTGCTTACTATCATAGTAGCTCTTCTGGCGGGATTGGGCTGCTTTGAGGTTATCTCGAATGACTTTGCACATTTCCTCTGCCTCTGTGATTAAGTCATTACCCAAAAGCTGACGTTCACCGGTTTCAGACCAGTGAGAGGGGTACGACACTTCCTGCCATACAGAATTTCAAATGGGGCCTTGCCCGAACTTGCTTGAAAACTGTTGTTGTAGGAGAATTCAGCATAAGGAAGACAATCCTCCCACTTCATGCCGAAGGAGATCACACAAGCCCTGAGCATATCTTCAAGAATCTAATTGACACGCTCGACTTGACCGCTAGTTTGAGGATGGAAAGCTGTGCTGAAGCAGATGTTGGTGCCCATGGCCTTCTGAAAAGAATCCCAAAACTTGGTGGTAAAGATGCTGCCATGGTCTGAAGAGATGACTTGTGGAATACCGTGTAGAGAGACAATCCGAGAGGTATAGAGTTCCGCCAATTGAGCTGCAGTGATTGACTCTTTGATAGGCAGAAAATGAGCCACTTTAGTGAGTTTGTCGATGACAACGAATATAGCATCATTGCCACACTTGGACTTTGGAAACCCAGTCACGAAGTCCATCTCAATGTGGTCAAACTTCCATTCTGGAATGGCAAGAGGTTGGAGGAGACCAGCTGGCCTTTGGTGTTCTGCCTTCACTCTTCTGCAGACATCACACTCATTCACGAATTGAGCAATCTCGCGTTTCATTCGAGTCCACCAATAAGCCTGCTTGAGGTCCTGATACATCTTCGTGCTCCCAGGGTGGATGGAGAGGAGAGAATTGTGAGCCTCGTTCATGATCACTTTACGAAGTTCACCTTTGGGCACAACAATACGATCCTCGAAGAAGAGAGTATCCTTGTCATCAAGGCGGTAGCACTTGTACTTGGGTTGACTCTTGGCAATCCCAATCTTCACCTTCTTCACCATAGCATCAAGAAGCTGGGCTTGGCGAATCTGGTATTCCAAGGTAGGAGAGACTTGAAGGTTGGCGAGGAAACCTTGAGGAACAACTTGCAGATTAAGTTTGCGGAAAGCTTCACAAAACTCGGGTTGATAAGGCTTGAGAATCAGACTGTTGCAGTAAGCCTTCCTGCTCAATGCGTCAGCAATCACATTGGCCTTGCCTGGAGTGTACTCGATACTTGGATTATACTCTTGAATCATTTTGACCCATCAAGTCTGCCTGAGGTTGAGATTAGGCTGAGTGAAGATGTACTTAAGACTCTTGTGGTCAGTGAAGATGTCCACTTTTCTTCCCAATAAGAGATGTCTCCAAGTCAAAAGAGCATGCACAACTACCGCCAACTCGAGATCATGAGTGGGGTAGTTCTTCTCGTTGGGCTTCAACTGGCGAGAGGTATAAGCCACAACTTTCTTCTCTTGCATCAACACTGCGCCAAGACCTTGGAGAGAGGCATCACAAAAGACCTCGTACGGCTTGGATTCATCAGGCGGAGTCAGAACTGGAGCAGTGACCAATTTCTCTTTCAAAGTGTTGAAAGCAATGTCACACTCCGGAGACCAAACGTACTTGACGTGCTTCTGGAGAAGATTTGAGAGAGGCTTCGCGATCTTAGAAAAGTTTTCAACGAATTTTCAACAGTAGCTTGCGAGACCGAGGAAGCTACGGAGTTGCTTCACATTCTGAGGTGGTTCCCAATTCACAATTGCAGAAACCTTCTTAGGATTCACTGCAATGCCCTCGGCAGAGATGATATGACCAAGATAGAGAACCTCATCAAGCCAAAATTCGCACTTGGAGAACTTGGCGTAGAACTTGTGTTCCCTTAGCTTATCGAGTACCAAACGCAAGTGCTTGGCATGATCTTCCTTATTCTTCGAGAAAACCAGAATGTCGTCGAGATAGACCAAAACGAAGTCATTGGTGTAGGCGTTGAAGATGAAGTTCATCATGCGAGAGAAAGTCGGAGGAGCGTTGACGAGGCCAAAAGACATGACAGTGTATTCATATGAACCAAAGCTTGTCCTGAAAGCCGTCTTGGGAATATCTTGCTCGCGGATTCGAATCTGATGATAACCCATACGGAGATCAAGCTTGGAGAATACTTGAGCACCTTTGAGTTGTTCGAACGGCTCTTTGATGTTGGGAAGTGGGTATTTGTTCTTGATGGTCTTCTTGTTCAATGGACGGTAATCAACACAAAGTCGGTTTGTTCCATCCTTCTTCTTCACAAAAAGAACACCACAACCCCACGGAGAAGAACTAGGCCAGATGAGACCCATTCTCTCTTGAACATCGAGTTGCTTCTTCAGCTCCTTCAACTCTTCAGGTCCGAGCTTGTAAGGACGCTTGCACACAGGTTCCGTGCCGGGCTCAAGATCAATGACGAATTCAACTGGCCGGTGCGGAGGCATTCCCGGAAGCTCTTCTGGAAAGACGTCTTGATATTCGCAAACGACTGGAATTTGCGAGATGGCATCCAGTTCACCCTTCTCATTGAGAGAAAACAGACGGATGGTATCATCACGAGCGGCAAAGACAATTACATCCTCAGACGAATGAGTCAATTGAATCTGCCTGGCAGCACAATCAAGATGCGCCTTGTGCTTAGAAAGCCAATCCATTCCGAGAATAAGATCAATATCCGAATTACCAAGAACCACCGGAGAAGAAAGAAACTTGTAATCGCCCAACGTGATAGAGACATCCGGGACGCAATTGTTAGAAGTCATTTTCTTGCCCGGAGACACAATCTTCAACGGGATAGGAATCCTCTCGGTCACAAAATCATGCTTGGCAACAAATGGTGTTGAAATAAAAGAAAGCGATGCACCAGTGTCAAAAAGAACTTTTGCGGGAACACCGTTAACAGGAAGGTTACCCATGATGACATCTGGCGAGTCCTGTACATGAGCTGCATTCAGCAAATTGACCTTGGCGTGCTTGGGGTTATGCTTGACCATAGCTGTACTTGCCGATCTCACAGGAGGAGGAGGAAGACGCCTCTGGTTGAAGCATTTGTTGGCATAGTGACCCTTCTGTTGGCACTTATTACACGTGACCTCTGAAAGCGGACGGTGATACGGAACACTTGATCTTGGAGCTTGAGACGAAGTCTTGTTCTGAAAGCCAGGGTTGGGTGGGTGGGAAGATCCACTGCCACCTTTGCTCTTCTGCTGATACGGCTGACGAAACGGAGGAGGAGGAAGCCAATACTTCTGTTGCTTGGCCACTTGAGTAGAGGAAGAAGGAGTAGTGTCTCTGACTCGCTTCTTGGAAGCATCACACCTCAGTTGAGCGGCCTCTTGCTTCAGTGCCATGTTGTAGAACTCATCGTACCTCAAGGCCTCAAAGAGAACAAGAGCTAACTGGATTTCTTCTCTGAGACCACCCCTGAACTGGTATATCATGCTCTTCTCATCAGGGACGTCCTGCTTAGCAAAGCGGGCAAGCTTCTGAAACAACTTGTTGTAGTGATAGACAGACAAAGAGCCTTGCTTCAGGTTGCGGAATTCCTCACGCTTGCTTTCAACCACGCTCTGAGGAATATGATGAGCTTTGAAGTCTTGACGGAATTCATCCCAGGTAATCACACGGCCTCCTATGGAATCCTTGTACTGCTGGAACCATTCTGCAGCTTGATCTTTGAGTTGGAAGGAAGCGAACTTGACGAAGTCCTCAGGCCTGACGTTACTGCACTCGAAATGCTTGCACAGATCCACGAGCCAATCGTCAGCATCAGTTGTCTCAACACAATTGCTGAAAGTCTTTGGTCCGTTAGCAAGGAACTGGTTGAGTGTAGCAAAGTGATTCTGATTGTTGCCTTGGTTGCCTTGGTTCGCTTGATTGCGCTCTTGAAGAATTTGCATGATCAACTATGTGTTTGCATTGGTTGCGGCCATCACAGCTTGCCATGCCTCCGAAGGAGGTGGAGGAGGTGGCGGATCTTGATTCTGATTCTGATTGGTGCTCTTAGCGGGAGCTATCCTGAAGAGGGTGACAACCGTTAGCACATTGACAGATAAATATTGAAGCTGAATCCAACGGGTTGAAATTGCAACATAAAGTCTTCACATCCGAACAAAATGAACGAATGCATTCCACTTGAAATGGTCACATATCCATAAATTGAGAAGCCACTTAGAATTTAGGTAGAGGAATAAATCAACAAGGTACGGATCAAGAACGAATACTCGGTAAGAAATCCCAATCTCAAACTAAATATCCGTGGAAGAAGAACTAGAGTTACAAGAATTCCCACCTATGAAACTCTCGAACCTTTCCGGTTATGCAATCAGGTGTTGGGGATACAGGGGAAGCATAATATCTCACCCAAATCTAGCAAATCCTACATCTAGCTGTATCCATCCTTCAACACATAACCGAGAAAAACTTCGGAAACCATCTACCTCAACCTTCGAAAAGCATCCGTTATACAAGTTATGGCGATACTCCCGAACTCCCGCCCCAGTACTGGGTGGCGTCGAGGTTATCTCACCAACGAACTGCATAAAAGAGATTTTCTATGTCGGCGTACTAAACTCAGGTATTCCAGAACTGCAACGATAAAATTGTGACGACAACACCTCGGAGCTCAATTCCTTGGGACACTGCCACAACCCCTAAAGACAGGAGGCACCAAGAACAATGTTCTCGTCACAAAACCATCGGAACGATTCCAAGATACCCGCGTGATCCTAAATTTTTTTTATTGAAATTTGAGAAGAGAAGAGTCAAAACTCTACGTCATGATGCCTTACCAGAATGATGAGGAGACTGGGGAGTAAAAGAATTCCTAAACTCTCCGATATATAATTCCTAAATGACTCAAAACATTTTTTTTCTAGACTCAACTCAGCCGCTAAAAATGATCAAGCAATGGGGGCTCCTAAGGTCGGGGAAGGCTCTAATTACCAACTTTTAACGCCCTCGATGCGGCTATATCTCCCACATGTCAAGGCATGACTTAGAGTCATAACCGCATTGAAAGCAATGTCGCAAGTTAGGCAATCTTCACAACATCCCATGTAATATAGATAATAAAAGGGGAGATACATAGTTGGCTTACACTCGCCACGTCAATCAAAGTACATAAATAGCATTACAACATTCAAACACTCATGGCCCGACTACGGCGCCAAAATAAAAGATAAACCCAACATGCGACACAGCCCCGATCACCCCAACTGGGCACCACTACTGATCATCAGGGAAAGACACGTAGTATCGGCGTGAGTCCTCGTTGAACTCCCACTTGAGCTCAAGCGCGTCATCTGGAACGGAATCATCAGGCCCTGCATCTAGTTTGGAAGTAATCTGTGAGCCACAGGGACTCAGCAATCTCGCACCCTCGCGATCAAGACTATTTAAGCTTAATAGGTAAGGCAAGGAAAATATGTGGAGCTGCAGCAAGCGACTAGCATATATGGTGGCTATCCTGTTCGCAAAAGAGAGCAAGAAGAGGAGGCAAAGCGCGAACGAGTAACTAGAGGACATCCTGCGGCAAGCATTACTCCAACACCGTGTTCACTTCCCGGACTCCGCCGAGAGGAGACCATCACGGTAACTCACACAGTTGATTCATTTTAATTAAGTTAAGGTTCAAGTTATCTACAACCGTACATTAACAAATTCCCATCTGCCCATAACCGCGGGCACGGCTTTCGAAAGTTCAAAACCCTGCAGGGGAGTCCCAACTTAGCCCATGACAAGCTCTCACGGTCAACGAAGGAATAGACCTTCTCCCGAGATGTTCCGACCAGACTCGGTATCCCGGTTCTTCAAGACACCTCGACAAGTTAAAACAAATCCAGCAACACCGCCCGAATGTGCCGACAAATCCCGATAGGAGCTGCACAGATCTTGTTCTCAGGGTACACTCAGATGAACACTATGTACAACTAAAACCAACCCTCGAGTTGCCCCGAGGTGGCGCTGCAAGTGGCTCTGTTTGGACCAACACTCAGAGGAGCACTGGCCCGGGGGGGTTTAAATAAGATGACCCTCGGGCTCCGGAAACCCAAGGGAATAAGAGGCTAGGTGGCAAATGGTAAAACCAAGGTTGGGCATTGCTGGAAAAGCTTTAATCAGGGAGAACTATCAAGGGGTTCCCATCATAACCCAACCGCGTAGGGAACGCAAAATCTGGGAACATAACACCGATATGACGGAAACTAGGGCGGCAAGAGTGGAACAAAACACTAGGCGAGAGGCCGAGCCTTCCACCCTTTACCAAGTATATAGATGCATTAAGATAACATGGCAATATAATGATATCCCAACAAGTAAATAATGTTCCAACAAGGAACGGTCTCCAATCTTCACCTGCAACTAGCAACGCTATAAGAGGGGCTGAGCAAAGCGGTAACATAGCCAATCAATGGTTTGCTAGGACATGGTGGGTTAGAGGTTTGACATGGCAATTTGGGAGGCATGATAAGCAAGTGGTAGGCATCATAGCATAGGCATAGAAAAAGAGCGAGCATCTAGCAAAGCAAAGATAGTAGTGATTTTGAGGGTATGATCATCTTGCCTGCAAAGTTGTCAGAGTTGACTGGATCCTCGAAAGCAAACTCAATGGGCTCCTCGTTAGCAAACTCGTCTCCCGGCTCTACCCAAACAAGACAAACAAGCAACAAGGACACAATCAACCACGTGCAAACTCAAACAACATGATGCAAAGATGGTATGCTATGCAGGATGCAATATGTGATGCATATGCAAGATTTGACAAGGAATGCATGAACCTGGCCTCAACTTGGAAATCCAAGTGTGCCACTGGAAAGGTGAGACGAAATCGCTTGAAAATGATATAAAGATCACCGGAATCGGAGTTACGGTTTGGAAATGGCAAGCAATTCAAATATGGCCACGTTCTGCGATTTACAGCAAGTAGCCAACTAAATGCAACAAGATGAACATGCTACAGCACCCAAACATGACAACAAAATACATGGCAGGGATCCATTCATGATGCTTAACAAAATACTAGCACTGAGCTATGGCCAATTCATCCATTAACAGGCTCAAACAAGCATGGCAAAAATGCATTTGGCAAACAGATCTCAGACTTGGTGAAATTAACACTTGTCTGGAATCTCAGATCAGATAGCACTCTTTGGAGCATGAAAACAATATGTTACAGGACCTGAACATGACAAAGTAAAGCATGTCATGGAGCTACTCAAAGAGCTTAACAAAAGTCCCTTAATGACCTTGAGCCAAAAGGGATCAGAAAATACATTTGCAAGCATGTGAACATGGCAAAAACATAATCAGTTCTCAGACTTAGTGAAAACTGGAGCATGCTGAAACAGATATCAAGTAGGCATGTTTACGAGCTCGATGCACTCACTACAGAGCAAGTCATGACAATATAAGCATACACCCATCAAGAATACGCAAAATGCAAGCTAGACATGGCAAGAACAATAACATAGCATGCATGGATCAACTACAACATCCTCGGCAAAATCGCTAACAAGTAGACAATCTGCCCAGATTCACGAAATGACAAAAGTAGAGCTCGATTGACTCAAGCTAGGGTGCTCCATAATTGCAAACAAAGGCATGGATGGATAGAGCACTACAAGATTAACAAAACATCCTTACTGAACATCCTCAAAAGAGGCACGGATCACTAGGAAACAACATGAACATATGGCAATATGAGCTAAACAGGTCAAGGACTTAGTGGAAATGCTGTCCCTGAAATCAGCATTAACGAATGCTCCACTTTGCAAGCTTGTGCTAGTCACCACACACATCACAAAAAGACATGGATTGCACCTCTGGATAGATGACAAAACATATAACAAAACGCATGAAGAGCTCAGGGGCATATCATGCACACAATAATGATGGCAAAAATGACAAATATCTAAATGGAGCAGCAGATCTGACAATTATCTCAAATAGCATTCTTCTAACAGCATTTCGGGCATCAAGATGAACTCAAATGAAAATGATGCAATAAGATGAAATGATGTGCTCTCTGAGACGAACATTTTGATATGCTATATGCACAAAACGGAACTACAGATGCAAAGTTACGATGCGATGAACCTGAGCAAATAATTAGGGTTTTGGGCAAAAGTCAACCCGAGACGAATCTCAGATCTGGATCCGGCCGGCGCAGTTTACGAGGATCGCCGGATTTCTTGAAGGTCGCCGGAGTTCTTGCGCGGGGGGGAGGGGGGTTGTCGGAGCTGCTGAAGTGGCGGCGCCGGCGCGGCGAGGCGCCCGCGGGCGCGGCGACCGGGGCCGCGGGCT
>NC_041390.1:432894231-432900881 GCF_002162155.2 Triticum dicoccoides
GGCGGCGGGGCGCGGCACGATGGGCTCGGCGGGCCCGCGCTGGGCTCGGCGGGCCTTAGAGGCGGCGGCGGCGGCGGTTGCCACGTGGCGGCGGCGGGGGCGAATTGGACATGTCCGTCGGTGGCTGTTGATGTCCGGCGGTGGCGGACGAAGTGGATCTAGAGTTTCGGGAGGAAGGAGAAGGAGATTTTCGGGGTGTCTTTAAATAGGCATAGAGGGAGTTAGGACAGTCCAAATGAGGTGCGGTTTTCGGCCACGCGATCGTGATCGAACGCTCTAGATGATGGAGAGGGTTTTGGTAGGTTTTGGCCCAACTTGAAGGGGTGTTGGGCTGCAACACACACGAGGCCTTCTCGGTCCCTCGGTTAACCATTGGAGCATCAAACGAAGTCCAAATGGTACGAAACTTGACAGACGGTCTACCGGTAGTAAACCAAGGCCGCTTGGCAAGTCTCGGTCCAATCCGGAAATGTTTAATCCCCACACACGAAAGAAAGGTATAAATGACCACCGGAGGAGAACGAAGCGCCGGAATGCAAAACGGACAATGGGGAAAATGCTCGAATGCATGAGATGAACACGTATGCAAATGCAATGCACATGATGACATGATATGAGATGCATGACAACGATAACAACATACAGAGACAAAAACCCGAACCTGAGAAAATAAAATAACTTAACGCCGGAAACGGCAAGAGTTGGAGTACATATTGGGTAAATTACATCCGGGGTGTTACAGACCCCAAACAGACTCGTCCGGATTCTGTCCATTTGGGTAGGGAGATGGGGTCGTGTCCGGGCGTGTCCTGGAATGCGGTGGCCGTGCGCCCAGCGCGCGGCCGCATCCGTTTGCCCCCATCCTGTCCGCGTCTATTTAAAAAAAGAGAAACGTTTCAAATGCCAAGCCCTAGTTCATCAGGGCAGCGGCCCCAGTTCATCACGCCGGCAATAGAGCTAGTGGTCTACACGTTCATCGCCGGCATCAGCCAGCGGCCGGCAACACAGCCAGCCTCCAAAATGAATAGTTGTCCTCGCCGGCAACACAGCCAGCGGTCGGCAACACAGCCGGCCTCCAAAATGAAAGTTTTTCTCGCCGGCACACAGCCAGCGGCCCAGCGGGCGGGCGACACCCATGCCAGCCTCCAAAAAGAACGGCCACGGCCGATCGAACAACCTAGTTCAGGTCGTCGGCGTCGAGCATCTCCTTCTGCCTAGCCTCGAACCAGGCTCTCGTCTTCTTGTTCATCTTGGACAAGTCCACGGTCATGATCGCAAGGGCCACCTCCTTCGCTTTGGTGGCGGCATTGGTGGCCATGATGTCGAGCTGCCTCTGCATGGCCGTGACATTGTCAGCCTCGATGTCGAGCTGCCTTTGCCGGGCCACCTCCTCCATGTCGAGCTTCCTTCTCTTGGCCGCCTCCTCCATCTCAAGCTTCTTCCTTTGAAGGTCTAGGTATTGCTTCATTTGCTCGTCCTTGCTTTGTCGCTTCTTCTCGTCCCTCACATCCTTTTGAGACATCATGCCATGCAAAGTGTCATGCAATGCCATGGATGAGGCATCACGTATGTCGTCAACCTTGGAGTTGGTCTTGCCCCTCGGCCTCTTGCACGCCTCACCATCTCCACCTCCGGCGAACTTGGTCGTCTTCATGCCTCTCTTCCTTTGAAGTTCACGGTATTAGTCCTTGAACTTAGGGCAATTGTTGATGATTGTCCAACAACGCGTAAGAGTGAATGGCTTGTCATTGTGCCGGGCCTTGAATGCCTCCAAAGATTGAAATGCCCACACCACATGATGAACAACAATTGAACATGCAAACATATAAAAGGCCGAAGTCTCATGGCCGAAGCAAGGAAAGGACTAGGATGGGGAGATCATACCATGTCCCCAACGCCGAGACCACTCACGGGCCGTGCTTCAACGCTCTCTAATGCGGCGCAATACTTGTTGCACTCTTGTTGAATGAATAACCACCTCTTTTTGAATCGAGGTGATGCCACGGTTGCTTGTAATTTGATAGAGTTCAAACATCTTCCTTCCATGGAATGTTTTGTGGACTCTTGTCCAAAAAATGAGGCCCTTTTGGTTGCGCGCCGGTCTTCGGATCTTGGCTAATCTCCATCCAACATTGGCAAATCAACTTTGTCCTCATCTTGGGTATATGAACCCGTGCGAATGCTCTTCCTCCTCTTTTGTGCTTCCGCTTTTTGGGTGAGCTCGTCGATGAACAATGGCTCGCCACTAATATCAACGTCATTGCCTTCTTCTTCATCACCATCACCTTCGCAATAGATGTCATCGTCTTCATGCCACGAGTCACCATGGTCGTAGTCAGCACGGTCGTCGGCTTCTTCATCGAGGACGAACTGGGCGCGACCATCCTAACTTTGGGTCTCCTCGCGGTCGTAGGCACGGCCCTACCCACCCTCGAAGATCACGCCCTCCATGTACTGGTTGTAGAAGGGGTCGTCGACCGGTGGCGTTGGTGTTGGCATTCCGTCAAAGAAGACGCGGGGGGGGGGGGCATGGTGCCCGTGAATGGCGCCCGTCCTTGCTTTCTTAGCATCTCGACAGACGGCCGGCCACCGCTGCTGGACCCAGGCGTGACGTTGAGGTCGATGACGGCCAAGGGGCGCGGTGTGGACGGCGCGATCACGCCAACGTCCGGCGACCCCGAGAAACAGGTCTGGCCGTCGTGCCTTGGCGGAGGAAAGCCGGGCGACATGGGCGTGGTCCGCAACGTCGGTGACTGGCTGTGCGGAGGCCGGGCGACCGACGAGCCTGTGCTCGCCGGGCCGACGACCGTTGCAGGGAAACCGGCCGGACGGCCAAAGCCAAGCATGAGGAGGGCGTGCGCTTTGTTGACGATGGCCTCCTTCTCATCGACCGCGGCCTTGCGCCGTGCGGCCTCCATCGCATTGCGCTCGGCGACGAACTTGGCCGCGGCGGCATTGACCTTGACGACCGTTCTCCTGTTCCTCCTCTTCGTCGATTCCGCGTTCAACTTGGCGATCTCCTCCGGCGTGCACTCCGACCGCAGCTTCCTTGGTGCCTTGGCCGCCTTCTTCTTTGCCTTTCCAGGCGGGTGGATGGCCAGGCCGCCGGAATCCGGCTGGGCGTCGGCCATGGAGGGGGGAGGGAGGGGGCGGCGGGAGGGACGTGGGAGGGTTTGTGGGAAATGGCGCCAAATGGGGCGTGGGTGGGGGGGTTGCTTTCTCCCACCGATAGGCGGGCCAGGGGAGGTCAAGCGCGCGCGTCCCTCCTATCCGTTTCACCCCAAAATCAACGCAAACTTGGGCCGGGGATGGGTCGAAAGCGGACAGAAAACGGACAAAAGTCCATTTGCACCCGCGCGCTGTGTAACGCCCTCGATGCGGCTATATCTCCCACGTGTCGAGGCACGACTTAGAGGCATAACCGCATTGAAAGCCATGTCGCAAGTCAGGCAATCATTACAACATCCCATGTAATACATAATAAAAGGGGAAGATATCATAGTTGGCTTACACTCGCCACGTCACATCAAAGTACATAAACAACATCCATCAAACAAACACTCATGGCCCGACTACGGCGCCAAAATAGAAAAGAACCCAACATGCGACAAGGCCCTGGATCAAACCCCAACTAGGCACCACTACTGATCATCGGGAAAGGAAACATAATAACGCTGAGAGTCCTCGTCGAACTCCCACTTGAGCTCGTACTCGTCACCTGGAGCGGAATCACCTGGACCTGCATCTGGAATTATAGTATCTGTGAGCCACAGGGACTCAGCAATCTCGCACCCTCGCGATCAAGACTATTTAAGCTTATAGGAATGGATAAGGCAAATATATGTGGAGCTACAGCAAGCGACTAGCATATATGGTGGCTATCTAATTCGCAAAAGAGAGCGAGAAGAGGGGGCAAGGCGCGAGCGAGAAACTAGAGGAACAACCTGCGCAAGCATTACTCCAACACCGTGTCCACTTCCCGGACTCCGCCGAGAAGAGGCCATCACGGCAACACACTCAGTTGATTCATTTTAATTAATTAAGGTTTAAGTTATCTACAACCGGACATTAACAAATTCCCATCTGCCCATAACCGCGGGCACGGCTTTCGAAAGTTCAATCCCTGCAGGGGAGTCCCAACTTAGCCCATGACAAGCTCTCACGGTCAACGAAGGAAAAGACCTCCTCCCAAGACGTTCCGATCAGAGTCGGTATCTCGGTAACTCAAGACACTTCGACAGGTTAAAACAAGACCAGCAACACCGCCCGAATGTGCCGACAAATCCCGATAGGAGCTGCACATATCTCTTTCTCAGGGCACACTCAGATTGTCCTAGGTACGGGTAGGCCAGCCCAGAGTTGCCCCTGGTGGCCACCGGTAGCTGACAGGTGGACCAACACTCAGAGGAGCACTGGCCCGGGGGGGTAAAATAAGATGACCCTTGAGTCTGCAGAACCCAAGGGAAAGAAAAGGGCTAGGTGGAAAATGGTAAAACCAAGGTTGGGCATTGCTGGAAAAGCTTTAATCAAGGCGAAATATCAAGGGGTTCCCATTATAACCCAACCGCGTAAGGAACGCAAAAATTCGGGAACATAACACCGATATGACGGAAACTAAGGCGGCAAGAGTGGAACAAAACACTAGGCGAGAGGCCGAGCCTTCCACCCTTTACCAAGTATATAGATGCATTAAGATAACATAGCAATATAATGATATCCCAACAAGTAAATAAATGTTCCAACAAGGAACGGCTCCAATCTTCACCTGCAACTAGCAACGCTATAAGAGGGGCTGAGCAAAGCGGTAACATAGCCAATCAACGGTTTGCTAGGACAAGGTGGTTAGAGGTTTGACATGGCAATTGGGAGGCTGACAAGCAAAAGGTAGGCATCGTAGCATTGGCAAAGCAAGAGCGAGCAAACTAGCATAGCAAAGATAGTAGTGATTTCGAGGGTATGATCATCTTGCCTGCACAGTTGTCAGAGTTGACTGGATCCTCACAAGAAAACTCAACGGGCTCCTCGATAGCGAACTCGTCTCCCGGCTCTACCCACACAAGACAAACAAGCAACAAGGATACAATCAACCACGTGCAAGACCAAGCAATATGATGAAATGATGATATGCTATGCGGGATGCGATGCGGGATGCAAAATGCAAGATATGACAGGAAATGCATGAACCTGGCCTCAACTTGGAATTCCATGGGTGCCACTCGATAGAGGGGATTAAATCGCTTGAAAACGATATAAAGATCATTGGAATCGGAGTTACGGTTTGGAAATGGCAAGCGTTTTAAGATATGACACCGGTTTGCGATTTACAGCAAGTAGGCATCTAAATGCAACGAAATGAACATGCTACAGCCACCAAACATGAAAACAAAATACATGGCAGTGATGTACACAAGATTCTTAACAAAACACTAGCACTGAGCCATAGGCAAATTCATCCATTAAGAGGTTCAAACAAGCATGGCAAAAACGCAAACGCAAAACAGATTCCAGACTTAGTGAAATTAACACTAGCCTGAAATTTCAGATCACGATGCTCTCTTCGGAGGAGCAAAATAACATGATAAATGACCTGAACATGACAAGTAAGAATATGGAATGGAGCTACTCAACAAGCTTAACAGAAAACCCAAAGTGACCTGGGGCCAAAAGGGTTCACAAAATATATTAACGGGCACACGAACATAGCATAAAACACAATCAGTTTTCAGACTTAGTGAAAACTGAGACATGCTGAAATATAACCCACGAAGGCATGTAAACGAGCTCGATGCACTCACCATGGTGCAAGTCATAGCAAGGCAAGCACATAACCATCAAGAAGGCACAAAATGCTAGCTACACATGGCAAGAACAAAGGCATAGCATGCATGGAACACTAACGGTAGCATCGGCAAAATCGCAAACAAGTTGACGATCTGCTCAGATTAACAACGAAGCAAAAGTTGAGCTCGATTGAGTCAACCTAGAGCACTCCATATATGCAAACAAGGACATGGATGGATAGAGCATAACATGAGTAACAAAAGTCCCTTACTGATCATCCTCAAAAGAGGCACGGATCACTAGGAAACAAGCAGAACATATGGCATCATGAACTAAAATATCCCAGACTTGGTGAAAATCACTGTCCCTGAAATCAGCAATCTCAGGTACCTCTCTTTGCAAGCTTGCACAAGACAACACTCACACCCTAAAAATGCATGGGTGGCACCTCTGGAAAGAAGACAAAATGCTTAACAATTCATCCCAAAGAGGCACAGGCATATCATGCACGGATTAAACATGGCAAAAAATGACAAAAGTGCATGATGAACTAACGGATCTGCAATTTAACTCACGAAGCCTCCTTCTAATAGCATTTTGGGCAACAAGATGACCTCAAATGCAAATGACGCAATGGAATGAATTGATGTACACGTCGAGACGAAGATTTTGATATATCATACGCCCAAAACGGAGTACGGTTGCGGAGATACGAGCAGTCAAACATAGCATAAAAAATTAGGGTTACGGGGGTGAAAAGTCAATCGGGAGGATTTAGATCTCAGATCCACTGTTCAAGCACTGTAGCAGCCGGGTTGGGGCGCGCCTCCCGAGGCGACGCCGGCGAAGGCGGGGACGGCGGCCGGCGG
>NC_041390.1:432901543-432909263 GCF_002162155.2 Triticum dicoccoides
CGGCGGGGAGACTGCGGGCCGGGGAGGGCCCGATCCGGGCTGGCGGCGGCGATGTGGGCCTCGCCCACGTGGCGATCGGCGGTTGGACGAGGGACGCGGCGGTGGACGCGTCCGGTTGGGGGCGGACGTGTCCGTCGGTGCGGGGAGATTTTTTTTTTGGAGGAGGACGGGGAGAAATCTGAGATTTGGAATGGGGGGTGTATATATAGGCATAAGTGGAGCTAGGAGAGTCCAAATGAGGTGCGATTTTCGCCCACGCGATCGTGATCGAACGCTCTAGGACATGGAGCAGAGTTTGGTGGGTTTTGGGAAAAATTGGAGGGATGTTGGGCTGCAACACACACGAGGCCTTCTCGGTCCCTCGGTTAACCGTTGGAGTATCAAACGAAGTCCAAATGGTACGAAACTTGACAGGCGGTCTACCGGTAGTAAACCAAGGCCGCTTGGCAAGTCTCGGTCCAATCCGGAAATGTTTAATGCCCACACACAAAAGAAAGGTAGAAATGACCACTGGAGGAGAACGAAGCGCCGGATTGCGAAACAGACAACGGGGAAAAAGCTCGGATGCATGAGACGAACACGCATGCAAATGAAATGTGCATGATGACATGATATGCAATGCATGACACGCAAGAAATGACAAGGCAAAAACAGCGAATAACTGAACGACACCTGGCACATCGGTCTCGGGGCATTACAACACTCCACCACTACGAGAGGATCTCGTCCCGAGATCTAGAATGGCACCGGAGGGAAAACGGATGAGAAAAAGAATAGGTAAAACTAAGTTGCTTCTTTGACAAACAAGTGAAACCACGAACCTTGAAAAAGGTTAAGCCATTTCGAGAAAAGAATACAAATGAGATGAACGAAGTTGAAAACACTCCGTTAGAAGAGAGGAATAAAGAACGTTGCGAAAAACCTTGAGGTTGAAGGGCAAGATATATATTGAAAACACTCCGGTTAAAGAAGGCGATCAAGGAAGACCAAATTCAGGCAGCACTCCGGTTGAAAAGAAAAGGAATTGAATAATAACTTGATAAGATGAGAAGATACTTGATGAAATCACAATACACTGCCTCCGTAACTATTGAATGAATTGAAACTAGGGGTAAGAAAGATCTCGGACAGCACGCCGGTTTAAAAGAGATGAAAAACTTGGTAAAATGAAAGAGCTTGAGCAAAAGGGGACACAACACTCTGGTTAAAAGGATAAGCACGATCAAAACATGGTCCTGACAATCCGAGAAGATGGGTTGAGGAGAGCAACATCACAATGCCTCCGGAACGAAGGGAAACAAGATCTTGAGAGAGCACGGTTACAACAAATGTTAGAACGGATTTGTTGGATTAACAACAAGAAAAGAACAAGGTTGTAGTGGGCTTATGGAGACCATCTCAAACTTTATGAGGTGAAAATTCTGCCACTAACGAAAACAAAAGATTGGATTGATATGAACTAAGAGGCGAGAAACTTATTTCACCGGGAGGATAAATGAAAACTTGGATCATTTATAAGCACCATAATAACAACCATCCTTAGGGAAGGCTTAAGGTGAAATATAACCCAAGATACTCCAATGACGAGATTAATGGATTTAAACTACCTCATTCTTGATAACTTGTGAATCATAAAACACGAAGGGAACATTATCAAGAATAACATAATACCACCTTCAATGATATGAAGGCAGGAATTGCACTCCGGATTACAATATGAAGAAAGCTTGAGCTTCTTAGAAAAGAATCTCGATGAACACCTCGATAAAGAGTTAAATCCTTGATGAACCATCATGTAGAATCTTCATGACGAACTCCGGTAAACAAAAGAATGATCCAAACTAATTGAATGATGAAAAGAATAAGATTTAAGCCTTGCAATGATTTAGATAGAGATCTCCGTGACAAATGATTGAGAGAACTTGGCACTCCGGGAAAGAAAGAAGAGCACTTGAAACCAAGAATAAGTATGATGAACCACTCCGGAAAACAGGAATTAAATAAACTCGATGAAACAAGAATAAGAATTATATTATGCGTATCCTTCACCAATTAAATTGATGACAATCAACGGATTTGGCATATTACTTATACCCGTTGAAAGGATTAAGAGAGATATAGCGCAAACTTGGGAAGATCTTTAATGCACCACCGGTAGGATTGAAAATAACGAATGAATTGATAAATAACCAAGGAAGGGAAATCTTGAACGCACCACCGTAAGAATTGAAAAAGAACGAATTAAACATAAAGAAACACCGGGAAGAATTATGAAATGAACGAGGATATTTGAGAGAATTTAGATACATTAGAACGAAGAGATCATGAGCCGATAAAAGATCACTTGAACGAAGCACCGGTAAAATAGGAGACTGAGAGCTGAAAGCTGAGAATGAATAAATCTTATTTGATGAACTCCGGATAATCAAACTGAGAAGACTCTTGAATTACTCCAGATGGGTGAAAAGAATTCCCACAATCAGAACAATTATGAGAGAATGGCCTCGAACTAGAACCACGAATCTTGAAGAGAAAAGTGCAAGATTAAGGAGAAACTCTTCTTCGGTCTTCAAATGACAACGAGAAACACCACCGTGAATTGTTGAGGCACTCCGGAATGAATAATGGAAAGGTTTAGCCAACGATGAAAAGAATTTGAAAGGTTTTAGAGGAGGACATTTGACTGATGGCAATTCGTTCTTACGTCAAAACTTCGAAAAGAATTTTTTTTAAGGATAGCTCCGGGAGAATTAGAAGAGTCAGGTAAGATCCTGGGAAAAGACCTGTGGGTTAGGGCCCACTCAAAAGAAGCACCGTTGAAATGATTTAAAGAGAGAGATTGCACCGATTGAATTAAATGGCTAGAATGAGATCACATCCTCAAAAGAGTTTGAACGAAAACAGAGTGGAAACACGAATCTTCGAGATATCTTGAGCACTCCGGAACAAAAGAATAGCAAGCGGAGAATGATCATGAATTGCACCGGCATGAGAAAACATTGAAACGAGGAAAGGATATGATCAACACCAACAACTTGAATTGGTTCCACCTGAGAAGAAAACGAGTGATGAGAGACGAACTTGAAGCTCCGTTAGAATCTTCATGAGAATCACCAGATAAGAATATTGATAGAAAAGAATGGAGAGACTTCACATGAATAGGATGGATACTTGATTACGAAATCTGAGTCCTTGAATAAAAAAGGGTGGGAGGGTGGGAAAACAAATGCAACTTGAGATGGATGAAACGAACACCGTTGAGAAGAACTGATACTTGAACTTGTGAATGTTAAAGTGAACGGATCCACTTGAGGAGAAGCACATCGGTGAAAAGGATTGACATGAGAATCTCGATTATCATGACGGATTAGTATTCACATAGAAGTATGAGAACACCACTTGGAAAAAAGTATGGAATCAACATTTGACTTCGAAGCAACTCAAATACCACAACTCAAAACAAAACAAAGGATTGGCTTGCAGAATCAAACAGAACAAACATATGATAGAGATTTCGCCCGAAGTTTTCATGGTGGGGCCTACACGGGCTCGATCGTACAGCACCATCATGTACAAGGCAGTGCACATGACATACGAAGCGTCCCCGAGTCGGCATAGCCAAGGACTCTTTAAGACACAACGAGACCACTGTAAAACCGACCGTGAATAGGCGGACCACTAGACGTCGAACCCCAATTTCATACCATACATCCGTCGGAAAGATATCCTAAGAGCTACTTGATTTCCCACCTATGAAACTCCCGAACCTTTCCGGTTATGCAATCAGGTGTTGGGGATACATGGGAAGCATAATATCTCACCCAAACTAGCAAATCCTACATCCAGCTGTATCCATCCTTCAACACATAACCAAGAAAACTTTGGAAACCATCTACCTCAACCTTCGAAAAGCATCCGTTATACAAGTTATGGCGATACTCCCGAACTCCCGCCCCAGTACTGGGTGGCGTCGAGGTTATCTCACCAACGAACTGCATAAGAGAGATTTTCGATGTCGGCGAACATATCTCAAGTATTCCAGAATTGCAACGATAAAATTGTGACGACAACACCTCAGAGCTCAACTCCCCGGGACACTGCCACAACCCCTAAAGACAGGAGGCACCAAGAACAATGTTCTCGTCACAAAACCATCGGAACAAAACCAAGATACTCGCGTGATCCAAAATTTTTTTTTGTGAAATTTGAGAAGAGAAGAGTCAAAACTCTACGTCAGGATGCCTTACCAGAGCGATGAGGAGACTGGGAAGTAAAAAGAATTCCTAAGCTCTCCGATATATAATTCCTAAGGACTCAAAACATTTTTCTAGACACAACTCGGCTGCTAAAAACGATCAAGCAATGGGGCTCCTAAGGTCGGGGAAGGCTCTGATTACCAACTTGTAACGCCCTCGATGCGGCTATATCTCCCACGTGTCGAGGCACGACTTAGAGGCATAACCGCATTGAAAGCCATGTCGCAAGTCAGGCAATCATTACAACATCCCATGTAATACATAATAAAAGGGGAAGATATCATAGTTGGCTTACACTCGCCACGTCACATCAAAGTACATAAATAACATACATCAAACAAACACTCATGGCCCGACTACGGCGCCAAAATAGAAAAGAACCCAACATGCGACAAGGCCCTGGATCAAACCCCAACTAGGCACCACTACTGATCATCGGGAAAGGAAACATAATAACGCTGAGAGTCCTCGTCGAACTCCCACTTGAGCTCGTACTCGTCACCTGGAGCGGAATCACCTGGACCTGCATCTGGAATTATAGTATCTGTGAGCCACAAGGACTCAGCAATCTCGCACCCTCGCGATCAAGACTATTTAAGCTTATAGGAATGGATAAGGCAAATATATGTGGAGCTGCAGCAAGCGACTAGCATATATGATGGCTATCTAATTCGCAAAAGAGAGCGAGAAGAGGGGGCAAGGCGCGAGCGAGAAACTAGAGGAACAACCTGCGCAAGCATTACTCCAACACCGTGTCCACTTCCCGGACTCCGCCGAGAAGAGGCCATCACGGCAACACACTCAGTTGATTCATTTTAATTAATTAAGGTTTAAGTTATCTACAACCGGACATTAACAAATTCCCATCTGCCCATAACCGCGGGCACGGCTTTCGAAAGTTCAATCCCTGCAGGGGAGTCCCAACTTAGCCCATGACAAGCTCTCACGGTCAACGAAGGAAAAGACCTCCTCCCAAGACGTTCCGATCAGAGTCGGTATCTCGGTAACTCAAGACACTTCGACAGGTTAAAACAAGACCAGCAACACCGCCCGAATGTGCCGACAAATCCCGATAGGAGCTGCACATATCTCTTTCTCAGGGCACACTCAGATTGTCCTAGGTACGGGTAGGCCAGCCCAGAGTTGCCCCTGGTGGCCACCGGTAGCTGACAGGTGGACCAACACTCAGAGGAGCACTGGCCCGGGGGGGTAAAATAAGATGACCCTTGAGTCTGCAGAACCCAAGGGAAAGAAAAGGGCTAGGTGGAAAATGGTAAAACCAAGGTTGGGCATTGCTGGAAAAGCTTTAATCAAGGCGAAATATCAAGGGGTTCCCATTATAACCCAACCGCGTAAGGAACGCAAAAATCCGGGAACATAACACCGATATGACGGAAACTAAGGCGGCAAGAGTGGAACAAAACACTAGGCGAGAGGCCGAGCCTTCCACCCTTTACCAAGTATATAGATGCATTAAGATAACATAGCAATATAATGATATCCCAACAAGTAAATAAATGTTCCAACAAGGAACGGCTCCAATCTTCACCTGCAACTAGCAACGCTATAAGAGGGGCTGAGCAAAGCGGTAACATAGCCAATCAACGGTTTGCTAGGACAAGGTGGTTAGAGGTTTGACATGGCAATTGGGAGGCTGACAAGCAAAAGGTAGGCATCGTAGCATTGGCAAAGCAAGAGCGAGCAAACTAGCATAGCAAAGATAGTAGTGATTTCGAGGGTATGATCATCTTGCCTGCACAGTTGTCAGAGTTGACTGGATCCTCACAAGCAAACTCAACGGGCTCCTCGGTAGTGAACTCGTCTCCCGGCTCTACCCACACAAGACAAACAAGCAACAAGGATACAATCAACCACGTGCAAGACCAAGCAATATGATGAAATGATGATATGCTATGCGGGATGCGATGCGGGATGCAAAATGCAAGATATGACAGGAAATGCATGAACCTGGCCTCAACTTGGAATTACAAGGGTGCCACTGGATAGAGGGGATTAAATCGCTTGAAAACGATATAAAGATCATTGGAATCGGAGTTACGGTTTGGAAATGGCAAGCGTTTTAAGATATGACACCGGTTTGCGATTTACAGCAAGTAGGCATCTAAATGCAACGAAATGAACATGCTACAGCCACCAAACATGAAAACAAAATACATGACAGTGATGTACACAAGATTCTTAACAAAACACTAGCACTGAGCCATAGGCAAATTCATCCATTAAGAGGTTCAAACAAGCATGGCAAAAACGCAAATGCAAAACAGATTCCAGACTTAGTGAAATTAACACTAGCCTGAAATTTCAGATCACGATGCTCTCTTCGGAGGAGCAAAATAACATGATAAATGACCTGAACATGACAAGTAAGAATATGGAATGGAGCTACTCAACAAGCTTAACAGAAGACCCAAAGTGACCTGGGGCTAAAAGGGTTCACAAAATATATTAACGGGCACACGAACATAGCATAAAACACAATCAGTTTTCAGACTTAGTGAAAACTGAGACATGCTGAAATATAACCCACGAAGGCATGTAAACGAGCTCGATGCACTCACCATGGTGCAAGTCATAGCAAGGCAAGCACATAACCATCAAGAAGGCACAAAATGCTAGCTACACATGGCAAGAACAAAGGCATAGCATGCATGGAACACTAACGGTAGCATCGGCAAAATCGCAAACAAGTTGACGATCTGCCCAGATTAACAACGAAGCAAAAGTTGAGCTCGATTGAGTCAACCTAGAGCACTCCATATATGCAAACAAGGACATGGATGGATAGAGCATAACATGAATAACAAAAGTCCCTTACTGATCATCCTCAAAAGAGGCACGAATCACTAGGAAACAAGCAGAACATATGGCATCATGAACTAAAATATCCCAGACTTGGTGAAAATCACTGTCCCTGAAATCAGCAATCTCAGGTACCTCTCTTTGCAAGCTTGCACAAGACAACACTCACACCCTAAAAATGCATGGGTGGCACCTCTGGAAAGAAGACAAAATGCTTAACAATTCATCCCAAAGAGGCACAGGCATATCATGCACGGATTAAACATGGCAAAAAATGACAAAAGTGCATGATGAACTAACGGATCTGCAATTTAACTCACGAAGCCTCCTTCTAACAGCATTTTGGGCAACAAGATGACCTCAAATGCAAATGACGCAATGGAATGAATTGATGTACACGTCGAGGCGAAGATTTTGATATATCATACGCCCAAAACGGAGCTACGGTTGCGGAGATACGAGCAGTCAAACATAGCATAAAAAATTAGGGTTACGGGGGTGAAAAGTCAACCGGGAGGATTTAGATCTCAGATCCACTGTTCAAGCACTGTAGCAGCCGGGTAGGGGCGCGCCTCCCGAGGCGACGCCGGCGAAGGCGGGGACGGCGGCCGGCGGGGGCGGCGTCCGGTGGCCGGGACGGCGGC
>NC_041390.1:432909785-432968265 GCF_002162155.2 Triticum dicoccoides
CGGGCTGGCGGCGGCGATGTGGGCCTCGCCCACGTGGCGATCGGCGGTTGGACGAGGGACGCGGCGGTGGACGCATCCGGTTGGGGGCGGACGTGTCCGTCGGTGCGGGGAGGTTTTTTTTTTGGAGGAGGACGGGGAGAAATCTGAGATTTGGAATGGGGGGTGTATATATAGGCATAAGTGGAGCTAGGAGAGTCCAAATGAGGTGCGGTTTTCGCCCACGCGATCGTGATCGAACGCTCTAGGACATGGAGCAGAGTTTGGTGGGTTTTGGGAAAAATTGGAGGGATGTTGGGCTGCAACACACACGAGGCCTTCTCGGTCCCTCGGTTAACCGTTGGAGTATCAAACGAAGTCCAAATGGTACGAAACTTGACAGGCGGTCTACCGGTAGTAAACCAAGGCCGCTTGGCAAGTCTCGGTCCAATCCGGAAATGTTTAATGCCCACACACAAAAGAAAGGTAGAAATGACCACTGGAGGAGAACGAAGCGCCGGATTGCGAAACAGACAACGGGGAAAAAGGTCGGATGCATGAGACGAACACGCATGCAAATGAAATGTGCATGATGACATGATATGCAATGCATGACACGCAAGAAATGACAAGGCAACAACAGCGAATAACTGAACGACACCTGGCACATCGGTCTCGGGGCGTTACACGCTGGGCCATCTGGTTTATCCGTTTTACTCCAAACGAACGGGGCCGGACAGGATGGGATCGTGCGGTAAAGTTGGCCTTACATCTCCTTTTAGTGATGCGCACGTGGTCTTCTAATGGGCCTGCCCAGTGAGGCACCTGCGTGCGTCGCTCCAACTATTTGCCGCAGTATGCGGTAAACAGGAGCTCCCTGGTTTTGCTCTAGAATCGATCAAATCAACGAAAGAAAACCGTCTTAGGTGCTGTTTGGTTCTTTAGTACTAGAAATTTTTTTTAGTCCTTAAGATTTTTTAAAAAAGATTCTTAAGAAGATGCTTCTAAGGAATTTTACTTAAAAAAGTCCCATCCTATTTATTTTGCTAGAAACTTTTTTTAATCCCAACACAAAAAAGTCTCTCGAAGCAAACACCCCCTAGGACCAGGACATGGGCCGGCCCACAGGACGGATCGCCTAAATTTTCCCAAGTTTTCTTGAGGGGTGCCTAAGTTTTCGCCCAAATAGGCGGCAGCGGCCAGCGCAAAATTTGAACGAAACCGCCGCGCCGGCCGCCGGAGCCCGAGCCACTCAATACTCCCGTGTCCAGTCCAATCAGCCGCCTCTCCTCTCACAGCTGCGCACACGCCGCCACGATTCAAGACCGCCGCCCGCTAGTCTCGAAGGGCCGCGACGGGAGGCATGGAAGGTGACGGCGAGACCTCGGCGGCGGAGGCGGCGCTCGGACTGA
Source organism: Triticum dicoccoides (assembly GCF_002162155.2). Taxonomy (NCBI): domain Eukaryota; kingdom Viridiplantae; phylum Streptophyta; class Magnoliopsida; order Poales; family Poaceae; genus Triticum; species Triticum dicoccoides. The sequence continues at coordinate 432,911,174 of NC_041390.1, forward strand.
GCCCTCAGACCTTCATCAACGAGGTCCTCAACTTCGTCGACGACGTCTGCTTCCAGGCCTTCGACTACTGCCTCCAGTTACGCGTCGGATCCCTCTCCGTAGCTTCGCCCCCCTTTGCCGCCTACCGGTTTTGCTAACTTTGCCCTTTCGCTGTCATTCTACAGGGAAGGCGCCCCCACGGCGGTCGGCGCCGCCACGGCGACCAATAAGGCCGAGGAGCTGAAACGGGTAGGTTTCTTCCGACCTCAGGATCCAATATAACCGAATCCTCCTTTTGAATTTTGGAGGATTCAGGGCACTACCAGATCCAGAATGGTGTCTTAGCCAGAGTTTTTGCATTTTACATGCTAATAATGCTCCTTCAGTGATTGCACAGGGGAAACTGTTAGGTTTGAATATGGACTAAACGCCCTCAGTGGCTTGCACATGTGAAGATGGGTCTGTTTTGCTTGTAATCCCACAGTGGGGAAAACTAATCTGTGTCTGCCATGTATAGATAGGTTTATTATATGTTCGAGTATACCCATTCCAAAGGAAATTGATGTAGCGATGTCGCCTTAACTGCCTAAGTAGATGCGTCTTTCAGGTGTAGAGGATATAAAATTTAGATTTACATGCTTGGTGATCCCTTTCTGTAGCAAACTGGATATTACTTTGTTCTGCAAACAGTGTCTTGGAACTTTATTGTGCCAGGAATGAGGTCTTCTTTGTCACACATTTGATACCAGACACTATTCGCAATTTCTGAAAGTAAAATGATTACTGACTGGAAGTTTGAAACAGTTAGAACAATCCTCATATTAACTTTAGGTTCGACCTATAATTCATCTGGTTTTACCTATAGCATCCTTTAGGATAGTTATAAAAACTGATTTATTTAGCCTATGTTACATTCTTTCATATGATTAAATGTTCTGTATATTTTTTGTCAAAATGTCTGCTGGAAACATCTGAAATTATGGACTTTGTGATGATTTTTGTCTTAGGGAGTAAATGAAATTCACCACTTGGTAAAGGATGTATTGGACAAGAGAATGAACAATTGGGAGATGTATTGCCTTCGGAAATGTTTAACTGTACCTGAAGGATTTGTGGCACCTGAAGATGTATGTCTCTTATCTCAAAGTAATAAATTTTGGCAAGCCAGAATTTTCAATTTGACCCAACACTCTCGGTTTAGAATTAATCCACTCAATTCTCACCCCTGTTTCACATGATTCACTATAGATTATTTTAAAGATACTTTTCGTCTTGGGGGTTCATAATGTGGAAACTGATGCCTCATCTTATATTGATTCACCCGTTTGTGAAAAAAAAACATTTCATTCAGTTGACTCAGCAATTGACAAGGAAACCTTTCAAGATAAAAGTTGTGCACAGTTAATACCACTCAGGCTTGAACTATTTTGTAAGCTAATTAGAGAATTTGAGTTCTGCTCTCTACTCTACAGTGATTAATATTCCATCATTTCTGACTTTTAGGCTTTGTTTTGGCTATGAAAGCTTGAGCTTTTCTTTACCTATGTTGTATCTCATGATATTATTCAAGTGCAGTTTTTCTAAGTGCCCGTGGTGTACATTATGTTCTACTAGGAAGTAATATGATAAATAGTAATATCAGCAAGACCTTCTGAATCTCAGGGCAAAATATATCTGGACATTTCTTATTGATGTCTTATTTTGAATTGCCCAACTAATGCACATCATTAATTTGTTGGCCGTTGTATTGAAATAGATACCTTTTTCTTTTATATTCTTAGCATATATTAGTGCAATTCTGTTTTCTATCCATCTTCGTTGAAATTATTGCACTTAGATTTCGATTCTAGATGCCCTACAGGCAAATATAGATTTGTTCAGTATCAATCACACCATTTTACTAAACTGTTTGTAGGGAAATAGAAGTTTAATACAACTAAGTGATTAACTCATAACCATCGACTTTCCAGTTTGATATTATGGTACAGAACAAAGTTTCTGGTAAGTGTCATCCGCAGTTCAGTTCTTATATCTACTAAATGGAATCAGCGTGAAACATATAGTTAAGATTAAGGTCAAAGTTTTCTTGCAATACGGTACTCAATAAATGACATGTTTCTGCACATTTTGTTTCACTGAAGCCATGCATTATTTTATATTTACTTTACAACCTGCATTTCAAAAATCAAGAGGCATGTAAGTGATTATAATTAGAATATATTTTCTTCATCAGGATAATTCTTCTGCAATGGTGTTGCATAAAGATGGGAATTCTGATTCGGAACTGGATGCAGAACTTAATTCTTTGAGAAAAAAACTGGCAGATGTAAGTACTTTACTCGTAAAGAATTTGCTTGTTAATATTATCTACACTTAATTTAACAAACTCTGGTGTTGTTTAATTAGGCTAACAAGGAATCTGAAGAACTTCAAAGAGAAATTTCTTCCTTGGAAAGGCAAACTACATACAAGAGTAACCTTAATTCCTCTATCGCTGAAGTACTGAAGTTGTTTGAAGACAAATCTGTTCAGGAGAATATACAAGGTATGCATTAAATATCTAATTCTCAAAGTAATCAGAACTTTCAATTTATTGAATTATTTATTTGAACACTCACCAGTTCAGATGATTAGTGAAGGGTTATTGTGTGAAACCACACCAGATATTATTTGTTATCATAGCCTTATCACCTTAAGCCCTGAAGTCAATGTTCTTCCCTATCTCCTCGTTAGATCGTTGAGATACTAATTAGTAATTTGGTAGTAAGTGCCTCACCTATCAGTGTGAGCCATTTGTTATTTATTTATGAGCAACAATTCAATACACCATTAACCTTTGGTCGTCTTTTGAACTTTTTGCTCTGACGTGTTAGCTTTAGCAACCAGATGGTTCTCACACTTAATTATGACTTCTCAGTTTTTGTCTGGCAATGTTCTATCCTTTTTGCATCTAGCGTAAATACAGCTGAACATGGTTAACAGTATGCTTGGCAGAAATCACAAAGATCATATCCCTACATCTAAATTTGGTCTAGATAGTGCTGCTAGCTACTATTCGAGAAGCACTGCTTCTGCTCAATTATCTCTGGTTCAGAATGTATGCCTACTCAACTGTGCTGAACCTGCAGCTATTGCGAACACAATACCAAAATTGCACCAGAAAATGAAGGTTATGAAAAGGAAAAAGGTTGAGCTTGAGGCCATGGTGGGCCAAAATGTTTGGAACGTCAATTGTCTTAGAGACCAGAAGCGTTTAGCACCGGGTAAGGGTTCCACCGTCATTTTCCTCTGGATCTCTTCGTTGTTATCGTTGTATCTATGGCACAGACTTTAATCTCATCACCCTGTCTCACAGGTTCCGCTCCTAGCACTGAGGACATGCAAGAGGTGAATGCGGCTGTGAATGACTCGCGGAAGGAGTAACATGTGTTGTGGGGGTTTGCAATATGAGGATGTCAACCGCCCCCATGTACTACAAAGTCCCCTGTAATGTTGTCAAGCTACCCTCTCGCTAGCTACCTGAACTGCAGCTCTATCAGAACAGCTGTATGTACATGTCAACATCTATACATATGTTGTCTCTCCAGACTCAAAAGACCACTAGCACAGTAGCACTCTCCAGTCTCCAGCATTCTATAAGATCTCTAGTGCTTAATCCCATCCGTCTACCATTGTTGCCGCTGCACGCAATTGAGATAAACAAATAGAAAGATCTGCAGTAGACTCTCCCTGGGTGTGTTCCTGTCGAATACAACCTTTTTGTTTGTGTATAAAAAATTGTCCAATGCTCCTTTGTGTTGGGTTTCTTCTTTATGGCGTTTTGGGCCGCTGTAGGTTCATATCCTTTTCTCGGAGCTGTTTTCTTTGTATGTCTCAGTGGAAAGAAGTAACCGAAGTGGAATTGATGAAAATGGACTGGAGGTCTCTAATGCGAATTTTCTGCAATTCGTTGCAGCCATTATCCCACATTGCGTATGGCTCTTCTATGCTTTTTTACCCGTTAAAATAAATTACAGGTATCTTGTACACCTCCATAATTTCTTGGAAACTATGACCATTATGACATTTGCAAAAATGAAAGAGCAAGGTAAATAGTTTCATCGGCTATCCACTTATTGTTTCTTTAGGCCACAATTGATTACTACACTATTTTTTTATATAATTGTTTGTTTAGTGTACACACATGGATTTACTTTCTTTTACATTTTTTGATTGAAATCGGGAGACACATCCAATATGGTATTCCCTTTATCCCATAATATAAGAACATTTTTTACACTTTGCAGAATGTAATTTGAGATCTCAACAAAGCTAAAGAAACAAGATTCAAAAGGCAGAAAAGCTCTTCTCCTCCCGCCGGCGCCGCCGCCGGTCTGTCCCATCTCCTATGAGGTTAGAAAGGAAAAAGGAAAAAGAAAAAAGAAAAAAAGACAGCCGTAGGATGAGGTGGGAGTACGGATGGGAGCATGGGGAGGGAGCAGGCAAGTCGGATCCCTAGACCATGGAGGTGCGGAGGATCACGACCCTCCACCGGCAGGAGGGACCCCGTTCTCGTTCTTGTTAGAGTCAGCGTCTTGGTTGGGGTTGTGTGGCGACGATGATGTCCCTTAGTAAGAATAATGTCTCCCATGTTCTATCCCCGTCCTAATGGTGCGTGTAGCATCGTCGGAGGGGTGTGGAGGTTTGTCTCCTTCGGATCTTGCGGGATTCGATCAGTGCTGGTCTCTGGTGAATCTATTTGGGTCTTGTCTTCGTTCGTCTTCATTTAGGTGTATAAAGGTTTGATCCTTCTGATCTACAACTTTCTTCATCGGCGATGGTTGCTAGTACTCTGGTGTGCTGGTCCTATGGTCCTTAACGCGACGACTTCTCTACTGTCTACTACAATAAGGTTTGCCCGACTCCAGTGAGGGAGGGGCGATGACGGCGGCGCGCCTTCAGCTCGCTTCAGTGCTTGTAGTAGTCGCTAGGTGACCCATGGACATGGTTATAATTTTTATTACCTTTGTTGTTTTTTTATACTATCATTATTAAAGATGAATAGATTGGAATTTTTTCCAGAAAAAAAAAATGTTCAAGAGGCGTCCCGGAAGGAAGAACACCATCGTCTCTTCCGAGGAAACGGAAAACGAAACGAAAACGCAGCGTCTCCGTCCATATAAAAATAAGCCGTGGGCCAGCAAGGCACGCACGCACAGATCTCCAAACCCAGCCACGCCAGGTTAATAGCCGCCGCAACCCACAAGATGGACGCCAGGACGCCCCGGCACCAAAGGCTGCTCCGCACCCCGCGCGGCCCACCGACGCCCCATCATCCCCGCCACCACCCCGGCACGCCCGGCCAAAACCCTATCCGCTACGTCCCAGCCGCCGCCCCGATCTCCCCGCGCTCCGCCGCCGCCGCGGCCGCCGCCGCCATGGAGGACGACGCCATCACCACGCTCATGGACATCGACGACTCCCCCCGCAGCGCCGCCGGCGCCGGCTTCCTCGACGACGACGACGAGGGGGACCTCCTCCACTCCCACCGCATGGGCGGCCGCGGGAACGAGGCGCGCGGCCCCCTCCCCTTCGCCGGCTTCTTCAACACCTTCGACGGCGCCGACTTCGACGACTCCGATCTGGCCTGATCGAGGCGTCTTCCGGTACTAGTAATGAGGCTGGGAGGTCGTTCTGTCGATATGGTACTTGCGGTCTATCTAGTTAGGTTATCGGTGAAGTGAAACTATTTCGAGGCATCTGGAGACCTTTCGGTGATCAATCTAAGTATCGCACTGCTGCGTTGCCCTTGGATCTCGTGTTGTTTGGTTAATATATGCAAGTGCCTTAACTTATCCTTGATTAGTATCATCTCTGCGAGGTTCTCTTTATAGTTCGATCGGTTATGGATTGTTGCTATGTTATTTCTGCTCAATTGTGGCTGTGTTGGGAACGAGCTGATGCTATGCTAATAAATTAGCTTCGATTCTTGCTGTTGTGCGTTGTTTATCTTGCATAGATGGTGTTTGATTTTATTATTGAAAACATTAGTATACTAGAGATACCTGATTCCCCAATCTCTTTGATCATACAGGTGCAATTTTAGCCATTTTATTGAAGACGTTAGTCTAGTAGGTATACTTAATTAGCATATCTCTTTGACGAGCAGTGATGTTGCACTGGAAAATCCAATTATCATCGCAAATAAACACAGGGGATGCTTAGCTGGAACTTCAGTTAACTCTTATTATGTTCCTTTGCAAGACAATTTAGTGATTTGTTAGGAGTTTGATGATCAACCAGGATAGCTCAATTTTCACTTAATCAATGCTGCAAGTGCAGTGAAATTTCGTAAGCAATATGCCCGTGATTTCCGAGGAGTTGATGCACTAGGATAACCATGTACTTTTGATTGACCTTGCAATTGCAAGTCGCATTCTATTAGCACGGAAAATTGAACCCCTCTTCTTTGAAATCATCTCTATAACTTTATGAAATATTTTATGATTGTAAATTATTATTGATTAGTATCATCTTTGTGAGTTGCTTTTGTTCTCTTCCTTGTTCTAATGATTATGATTATGGATATGCTTGTTGTTGTGTTATTTCTGCTCGTGGCTGTGCTGGGCATGAGCAGATGCTAAGCTAATTAATTAGCTTCAATTCTTGCTGTTTTATGTTGTTGATCATGCATAGATGGTCTCGTTGATAAGTAGTAGTGGTATTAGTTTGCAATTCTGTTGAAACATTGGTCTACTAGGGATACTTAATTCGCGAATCTCTTTGATAAGTAGTGGTATTAGTTTGCAATTTTGTTGAAACATTGGTCTAACTAGGGGTACTTAATTCGCAAATCTCTTTGATCAGTAGTTGTATATGAGTTCCGCCACACATACGATGATTTCTGTACGATCTGTGTACGACACTCGATAGCAGCCGTCCATTTTATTTTCTGTACAGCTGGGATAAGATCGTATGAGGCTTTTATTGTACGCAGAGCACTTCCGGTAGTGGTATTAGTTTGCAATTTTAGCGATTATAATGAAAACGTTGGTCTAGTCGGGATACTTAATTAGTACTCCCCCTGTTCCATAATTCTTGTCATGGTTTTAGTTCAAATTATGGAACGGAGGGAGCAGACATCTTTGATCAGCAGTGGTATTGCACTGGAAAGTCCAATTATCATCGACCCTTTTCTGTAGTACTGCTTATGTAACTTAATATAAGAAAATTTTTTGACACTCTAAAAACGTCTTATAAAAAAATTCCAGAGGGACTAGTAAAGACAGGGAATGCCTAGCTGGAACTTCAGAACTCTTATTATGTTTCTTTGCAACGCAATCAGTGCAATGCTTGTTATGTTTCTTTGCAACACAATTTAGAGAAATACCATTGTTACAAGATGCATTAGTGCTAGTACTTAACAGTATAGTATAAACTGCTGTCCTATTGCGGTAGCTGTAGAGTTGATCCCAACTTAAACTGTTGCTAAGTTTGGTATTCAAGGATCTCGGCCATACAAAATACAGTATGAGTTTCTCGGATGGTTTATCCCAGACCAATCTGTTGGAGTGTTAAGGAAATAATTTGCAAGTAGCATGCATGACTTGTTAGAAACTTTGGTTGACCTAGCATCGAAAGCCTACTTGAAATTGGCCCTTGCTTCATTTTCTATGTCAAATGTCAATATCTGGGTGCTAATATGTTTTCCCTTCATATGTGCAATTGCTTGAATCATTGAAAGTCAACTCTTTCCAAGGCCATGTATAAGAGTGTGATGTGACAGTAAATAGTGACAGTAAATAGATTCTGTTCGGCTGTTTTTTATTTGGGAGTGCCGAATATAAGTGTGCTGAATATAAGCTGTCATTTTTGCTTTTTGACGTCTGGAACTGTCATATTTAATACTCCCTCTGTTCCTAAATATTTGTCTTTTTTAGAGTTTAAATGGACTACCACATATGGAAATTATATAGACTATTTTAGAGTGTAGATTTACTCATTTTGCGTATGTAATCACTTGTTAAAATATCTAGAAAGACAAATATTTAGGAACAGAGGGAGTAAAAGGGTGATGCTAGCAGCTGGTCGACCAGTTAGCGCCTCGTATCGGTGGGCGAGGCATCTGGGCGCGCCTAACCGATCCTTGTGTCACCCTTCGGCGACCAGTTTCAGCGGAGAGAAAAAGAAGGGCCCCTGATTCATTACACACTTCCCCCTCCGACCTCTTTGATCACTGGCAGCAAAGCCTACTGTCTGTCGGGATGATTCCGATGGTGAGAGGGGTAGGAAGGAGGCTGATCTATTGAGGCGCGAGGGGCCTCTTAAGCTGGATACCCTAGTCTCGGAGAGCCTTTCTTTCTTCAGTGTGTGAATCTATGTCTTTCTTCAATGTATGAATCAGAGATTACAGTGCACATTATTTTTTTAGAATCATGGGGGAGGGGGTTTTCCCCGCCTGGATATATTACTCAAAGAAGTCAGGCTAACTTCACCGCGCGACCCCATCTTGTCCGCGCGCGTCCGTTTGAGGTAAAACGGACGAATAGCGCGGCCTAGGAGGCGTCCTCAAATGGATAAATGTTCGGATTTCGTCCGTTTTCGACCCATCTCTGACCCAAACTTGCGCTCGTGAAACGGACGCGCGCGGACGGCCTGGACGCCCTTGTACCCCCGTAGCCCGCCTGTCGGGGACACTAGTAGTCCCTTCGCTCCTAACGCTTCCATCCTCTCTCTCCCGCCCCGCCCCGCCGCCGGCGCCGTCGCTATTCTCTGGTCGCCTCCTCACCGCGCAGCCACGGCCACCTCCTCACCGTGCAGCCCCCGACCGTCCCTACCAAACCATGTCTCGACATGGTCGCTACCACACCCGCGCTTTGGCCGTAGTTTTGGCCGTCGATCGGAGGTTTGGCCGTCGTCGTCTTTGCCGGTCGCAGAGGGGAGACGACCGCCGGCGACGTACCACGGCGGCCTCGGCAGCTTCCGACGAGAGCTCCAAAGCGGCCAGTAGCCGGCCGGCAACCACCCCTGCTGCGTCGAGGTGATCATCGCGGCCTCTTCGCCACCACGACCGCAAGGTGTTTGGCATTTTGCCCACAAAGGTATGGACAGTAGAGACGAGTTTTTCTTCCATCACTTTCTTTGTTCATAGGATGATGAAGATCTTGTGGTGGTTGCACTGGTCGTTCACGACCACATTCAACGGCAGCTTTCTCGGTACAGGGGGTCAGTTCCTGGCCGTGCTCCCAACCTGAACCGCAACAGGGAGAGAGGCCACGCCCTGCTTGTTGGGTAACGTAGCAGAATTTTAAAATTTTCTACGCACCACCAAGATCAATCTATGGAGTCATCTAGCAACGAGGGAGAGAGGGGTGCATCTACATACCCTTGTAGATCGCGCGTGGAAGCGTTCAAGAGAACGGGGTTGATGGAGTCATACTCGGCGTGATCCAAATCACCGACGACCAAGTGCCGAACGGACGGCACCTCCGCGTTCAACACACGTACGGTTGGGAAGACATCTCCTTCAACTTGATCCAGCAAGGGGAAAGGAGAGGTTGATGAAGATCCAGCAGCACGACGACGTGGTGGTGGATGCAGCAGGATCCCGGCAGGGCTTCGCCAAGCGCAAGCGGGGAGGAGAGGTGTTACGGAGGGAAAGGGAGGCGCCAAGAGCAAAGGTGCGGCTGCCTTCCCTCCCCCTTTCTTTATATAGGGGCCTTGGGGGTGGCCCTAGGGAGATGGATCTCCAAGGGGGCGGCGCCAAGGGGTGGCTTCCCCTCCAAGCCAAGTGGGGGGCGCCCCCATCCCTAGGGTTTCCCAACCCTAGGCGCGGGGGAGGCCCAAGGGGGGGCGCACCAGCCCACTAGGGGCTGGTTCCCCTCCCAATTCAGCCCATGGGGTCCTTCGGGATAGGTGGCCCCACCCGGTGGACCCCCGGGACCCTTCGGTGGTCCCGGTACAATATCGGCGACCCTCGAAACCTTCCCGATGGCCGAAACTAGACTTCCTATATATAAATCTTTACCTCGGGACCATTCCGGAACTCCTCGTGACGTCCGGGATCTCATCCGGGACTCCGAACAACTTTCGGGTTACTGCATACTAATATCTCTACAACCCTAGCGTCACCGAACCTTAAGTGTGTAGACCCTACGGGTTCGGGAGACATGCAGACATGACCGAGACGACTCTCCGGTCAATAACCAACAGCGGGATCTGGATACCCATGTTGGCTCCCACATGCTCCACGATGATCTCATCGGATGAACCACGATGTCGAGGATTCAATCAATCCGTATACAATTCCCTTTGTCAATCGGTACGTTACTTGCCCGAGACTCGATCGTCGGTATCCCAATACCTCGTTCAATCTCGTTATCGGCAAGTCACTTTACTCGTGCCATAATGCATGATCCCGTGATCAACCACTTGGTCACATTGAGCTCATTATGATGATGCATTACCGAGTGGGCCCAGAGATACCTCTCCGTCATACGGAGTGACAAATCCCAGTCTCGATTCGTGCCAACACAACAGACACTTTCGGAGATACCTGTAGTGTACCTTTATAGTCACCCAGTTATGTTGTGACGTTTGGCACACCCAAAGCACTCCTACGGTATCCAGGAGTTGCACAATCTCATGGTCTAAGGAAATGATACTTGACATTCGGAAAAGCTACAGCAAACGAACTACACGATCTTTGAGCTATGCTTAGGATTGGGTCTTGTCCATCACATCATTCTCCTAATGATGTGATCCCGTTATCAATGACATCCAATGTCCATAGTCAGGAAACCATGACTATCTTTTGATCAACGAGCTAGTCAACTAGAGGCTCACTAGGGACGTGTTGTGGTCTATGTATTCACACATGTATTACGATTTCCAGATAACACAATTATAGCATGAATAATAGACAATTATCATGAACAAAGAAATATAATAATAACCATTTTATTATTGCCTCTAGGGCATATTTCCAACAGTCTCCCACTTGCACTAGAGTCAATAGTCTAGTTACATTGTGATGAATCGAACACCCATGCAGTTCTGGTGTTGATCATGTTTTGCTCTAGGGAGAGGTTTAGTCAACGGATCTGCCACATTCAGGTCCGTATGTACTTTACAAATCTCTATGTCTCCATTTTGAACACTTTCACGAATGGAGTTGAAGCGACGCTTGATATGCTTGGTCTTCCTGTGAAACCTGGGCTCCTTGGCAAGGGCAATAGCTCCAGTGTTGTCACAGAAGAGAGTCATCGGGCCCGACGCATTGGGTATGACTCCTAGGTCGGTAATGAACTCCTTCACCCAGACTGCTTCTTGTGCTGCCTCCGAGGCTGCCATGTACTCTGCTTCACATGTAGATCCCGCCACAACGCTTTGCTTGCAACTGCACCAACTTACTGCCCCACCATTCAAAATATACACGTATCCGGTTTGTGACTTAGAGTCATCCAGATCTGTGTCGAAGCTAGCATCGACGTAACCCTTTACGACGAGCTCTTCGTCACCTCCATAAACGAGAAACATATCTTTAGTCCTTTTCAGGTACTTCAGGATATTCTTAACCGCTGTCCAGTGTTCCATGTCGAGATTACTTTGATACCTTCCTACCAAACTTACGGCAAGGTTTACATGAGGTCTGGTACACAGCATAGCATACATGACAGACCCTATGGCCGAAGCATAGGGGACGATACTCATCTTTTCTCTATCTTCTGCCGTGGTCGGGCATTGAGCCGTGCTCAATCTCGTACCTTGCAATACAGGCAAGAACCCCTTCTTTGACTGATCCATTTTGAACTTCTTCAATATCTTGTCAAGGTACGTACTCTGTGAAAGACCAATGAGGCGTCTCGATCTATCTCTATAGATCTTGATGCCTAATATATAAGCAGCTTCTCCAAGGTCCTTCATTGAAAAACACTTGTTCAAGTAGGCCTTTATGCTTTCCAAGAATTCTATATCATTTCCCATCAACAGTATGTCATCCACATACAATATGAGAAATGCTACAGAGCTCCCACCTCACTTCTTGTAAATGCAGGCTTCTCCATAAGTCTGCGTAAAACCAAACGCTTTGATCATCTCATCAAAACGAATGTTCCAACTCCGAGATGCTTGCACCAGCCCATAAATCAAGCGTTGGAGCTTGCACACCTTGCCAGCATTCTTAGGATCGACAAAACCTTCCGGCTGCATCATATACAATTCTTCCTTAAGGAAACCATTAAGGAATGCCGTTTTGACGTCCATTTGCCAGATCTCATAATCATAGAATGCGGCAATTGCTAACATGATTCGGACGGACTTCAGCTTCGCTACGGGTGAGAAAGTTTCATCGTAGTCAACCCCTTGAACTTGTCGATAACTCTTAGCGACAAGCCGAGCTTTATAGATGGTTACGTTACCATCCACGTCTGTCTTCTTCTTAAAGATCCATTTATTTTCTATGGCTCGCCGATCATCGGGCAAGTCAGTCAAAGTCCATACTTCGTTTTCATACATGGATCCTATCTCGGATTTCATGGCTTCCAGCCATTTGTCGGAATCCGGGCCCGCCATCGCTTCTTCATAGTTCGAAGGTTCACCGTTGTCTAACAACATGATTTCCAAGACAGGGTTGACGTACCACTCTGGTGCGGAATGTGTCACCAACTTCCTCTCTAGTCGGTGCAGGCACCTCAGGAACATTTTCTTAAACTGCGCCACTTACTGGTTCAAGAGGTAATACTTCATCAAGTTCTACTTTCCTCCCACTTATTTCTTTCGAGAGAAACTCTTTTTCTAGAAAGGACCCATTTTTGGCAACAAAGATCTTGCCTTCGGATCTGAGGTAGAAGGTATACTCAATAGTTTCTTTAGGGTATCCTATGAAGACGCATTTTTCCGATTTGGGTTCGAGCTTTTCAGGTTGAAGTTTCTTGACATAAGCATCGCATCCCCAAACTTTTAGAAACGACAGCTTAGGTTTCTTCCCAAACCATAATTCATACGGTGTCGTCTCAACGGATTTCGACGGAGCCCTATTTAAAGTGAATGCAGCAGTCTCTAAAGCATAGCCCCAAAATGACAGCGGTAGATCGGTAAGAGACATCATAGATCGCACCATATCCAATAGAGTGTGATTACGACGTTCGGACACACCATTACGCTGAGGTGTTACAGGCGGCGTGAGTTGTGAAACTATTCCACATTTCCTTAAGTGCGTGCCAAATTCGTGACTCAAGTATTCTCCCCCACGATCTGATCACAAGAACTTGATTTTCCTGTCACGTTGATTCTCAACCTCACTCTGAAATTCCTTGAACTTTTCAAAGGTCTCAGACTTGTGTTTCATTAAGTAGACATACCCATATCTACTCAAGTCATCAGTGAGGGTGAGAACATAACGATAGCCACCGCGAGCCTCAACACTCATTGGACCGCACACATTAGTATGTATGATTTCCAATAAGTTGGTTGCTCGCTCCATTGTTCCTGAGAACGGAGTCTTGGTCATTTTATCCATGAGTCATGGTTCGCACGTGTCAAATGATTCGTAATCAAGAGACTCCAAAAGCCCATCTGCATGGAGCTTCTTCATGCGTTTGACACCTATGTGACCAAGGCGGCAGTGCCACAAGTATGTGGGACTATCATTATCAACCTTACATCTTTTGATATTCACACTATGAATATGTGTAGCATTACGCTCGAGATTCATTAAGAATAAACCATTCACCATCGGAGCATGACCATAAAACATATCTCTCATATAAATAGAACAACCATTATTCTCGGATTTAAATGAGTAGCCATCTCGAATTAAACGAGATCCTGATACAATGTTCATGCTCAAAGCTGGCACTAAATAACAATTATTGAGGTTTAAAACTAATCCCGTAGGTAAATGTAGAGGTAGCGTGCCAACGGCGATCACATCGACCTTGGAACCATTCCCGACGCGCATCGTCACCTCGTCCTTCGTCAGTCTCCGCTTATTCCGCAGCTCCTGCTTTGAGTTACAAATGTGAGCAACCGCACCGGTATCAAATACCCAGGAGCTACTACGAGTACTGGTAAGGTACACATCAATTACATGTATATCACATATACCTTTAGTGTTGCCGGCCTTCTTGTCCGCTAAGTATTTGGGGCAGTTCCGCTTCCAGTGACCACTTCCCTTGCAATAAAAACACTCAGTCTCAGGCTTGGGCCCATTCTTTGGCTTCTTCCTGGCAGCTTGCTTACCGGGCGCGGCAACTCCCTTGCCGTCCTTCTTGAAGTTCTTCTTACCCTTGCCTTTCTTGAACTTAGTGGTTTTATTCACCATCAACACTTGATGTTCCTTTTTGATTTCCACCTCTGCTGATTTCAACATTGAATATACCTCAGGAATGGTTTTTTCCATCCCCTGCATATTGAAATTCATCACAAAGCTCTTGTAGCTCGGTGGAAGCGACTGAAGGATTCTGTCAATGACCGCGTCATCCGGGAGATTAACTCCCAGCTGAGTCAAGCGGTTATGCAACCCAGACATTTTGAGTATGTGCTCACTGACAGAACTATTTTCCTCTATCTTACAGCTGAAGAACTTGTCGGAGACTTCACATCTCTCGACCCGGGCATGAGCTTGGAAAACCATTTTCAGCTCTTCGAACATCTCATATGCTCCGTGTCTCTCAAAACGCTTTTGGAGCCCCGGTTCTAAGCTGTAAAGCATGCCGCACTGAACGAGGGAGTAATCATCAGCACGTGACTGCCAAGCGTTCATAACGTCTTGGTTCTCTGGGACAGGTGTGTTACCTAGCGGTGCTTCTAGGACATAATCTTTCTTGGCAGCTATGAGGATGATCCTCAGGTTCCGGACCCAGTCCGTATAGTTGCTGCCATCATCTTTCAGCTTGGTTTTCTCTAGGAACGCGTTGAAGTTGAGGACAACGTGGGCCAATTGATCTACAAGACATATTGTAAAGATTTTAGACTAAGTTCATGATAATTAAGTTCATCTAATCAAATTACCCAATGAACTCCCACTCAGATAGACATCCCTCCAGTCATCTAAGTGTAACATGATCCGAGTTAACTAGGCCGTGTCCGATCATCACGTGAGACGGACTAGTCAACATCGGTGATCATCTTCATGTTGATCGTATCTTCTATACGACTCATGCTCGACCTTTCGGTCTTCTGTGTTCTGAGGCCATGTCTGTACATGTTAGGCTCATCAAGTCAACCTAAGTGTATTGCGTGTGTAAATCTGGCTTACACCCGTTGTATTCGAACGTTAGAATCTATCACACCCGATCATCAAGTGGTGCTTCGAAACAACGAACCTTCGTAACGGTGCACAGTTAGGGGGGACACTTTCTTGAAATTATTACGAGGGATCATCTTATTTAAGCTACCGTCGTTCTAAGCAAATAAGATGTAAAACATGATAAACATCACGTGCAATCAAATAGTGACATGATATGGCCAATATCATTTGCTCCTTTTGATCTCCATCTTCTGGGCTCCATGATCATCGTTGTCACCGGCATGATACCATGATCTCCATCATCATGATCTCCATCATCGTGTCTTCTTGAAGTTGTCTCGTCATCTATTACTTCTACTACTATGGCTAACGGTTTAGCAATGAAGTAAAGTAATTACATGATGTTATATGTTGACACACAGGTCACAAATAAATTAAGACAACTCCTATGGCTCCTGCCGGTTGTCATACTCATCGACATGCAAGTCGTGATTCCTATTACAAGAACATGATCATCTCATACATCACATATATCATTCATCACATCCTTTGGCCATATCACATCACAAAACACTTGCTGCAAAAACAAGTTAGACGTCCTCTAATTGTTGTTGCAAGTTTTTACGTGACTGCTATAGGATTCTAGCAAGAACGTTTCTTACCTACGCCAAAACCACAACGTGAATTGTCAATTTCTATTCACCCTTCATAAGGACCCTGTTCATCGAATCCGATCCGACTAAAGTGGGAGAGACAGACACCCGCCAGCCACCTTATGCAACTAGTGCATGTCAGTCGGTGGAACCAGTCTCACGTAAACGTACGTGTAAGGTCGGTCCGGGCCGCTTCATCCCACAATGCTGCCGAATCAAGATAAGACTAGTAACGGCAAGATAATTGACAATATCGACGCCCACAACTACTTTGTGTTCTACTCGTGCATAGAAACTACGCATAGACCTAGCTCATGATGCCACTGTTGGGTAAAGTAGCAGAATTTTAAAATTTTCTACGCATCACCAAGATGAATCTATGGAGTCATCTGGCAACGAGGGAGAGAGGAGTGCATCTACATACCCTTGTAGATCGCACGCGGAAGCGTTCAAGAGAACGGGGTTGATGGAGTCGTACTCGACGTGATCCAAATCACCGATGACCAAGTGCCGAACGGACGACACCTCCGCGTTCAACACACGTACGGTTGGGAAGACGTCTCCTCCAACTTGATTCAGCAAGGGGGAAGGAGAGGTTGATGAAGATCCAGCAGCACGACGGCGTGATGGTGGATGCAGCAGGATCCCGGCAGGGCTTCGCCAAGCGCAAGCGGGGAGGAGAGGTGTTACGGAGGGAGAGGGAGGTGCCAAGAGCAAAGGTACGGCTGCCCTCCCTCCCCCTTTCTTTATATAGGGGCCTTGGGGGGCGGCCCTAGGGAGATGGATCTCCAAGGGGGCGGCGGCCAAGGGGTGGCTTCCCCCCAAGCCAAGTGGGGGGCACCCCCACCCCTAGGGTTTCCCAACCCTAGGCGCAGGGGAGGCCCAAGGGGGGGCGCACCAGCCCACTAGGGGCTGGTTCCCCTCCCAATTCAGCCCATGGGCCCCTCCGGGATAGGTGGCCCCACCCGGTGGACCCCCGGGACCCTTTCGGTGGTCCCGGTACAATACCGACGACCCCCGAAACCTTCCCGATGGCCGAAACTAGACTTCCTATATATAAATCTTTACCTCCGGACCATTCCGGAACTCCTCGTGACGTCCGGGATCTCATCCGGGACTCCGAAAAACTTTTGGGTTACTGCATACTAATATCTCTACAACCCTAGCATCACCGAACCTTAAGTGTGTAGACCCTACGGGTTCGGGAGACATGCAGACATGACCGAGACGACTCTCCGGTCAATAACCAACAGCGGGATCTGGATACCCATGTTGGCTCCCACATGCTCCACGATGATCTCATCGGATGAACCACGATGTCGAGGATTCAATCAATCCGTATACAATTCCCTTTGTCAATCGGTACGTTACTTGCCCGAGACTCGATCGTCGGTATCCCAATACCTCGTTCAATCTCGTTACCGGCAAGTCACTTTACTCGTGCCATAATGCATGATCCCGTGATCAACCACTTGGTCACATTGAGCTTATTATGATGATGCATTACCGAGTGGGCCCAGAGATACCTCTCCGTCATACGGAGTGACAAATCCCAGTTTGGTTACGTGCCAACACAACAGACACTTTCGGAGATACCTGTAGTGTACCTTTATAGTCACCCAGTTACGTTGTGACGTTTGGCACACCCAAAGCACTCCTACGGTATCCGGGAGTTGCACAATCTCATGGTCTAAGGAAATGATACTTGACATTCGGAAAAGCTACAGCAAACGAACTACACGATCTTTGAGGTATGCTTAGGATTGGGTCTTGTCCATCACATCATTCTCCTAATGATGTGATCCCGTTATCAATGACATCCAATGTCCATAGTCAGGAAACCATGACTATCTTTTGATCAACGAGCTAGTCAACTAGAGGCTCACTAGAGACGTGTTGTGGTCTATGTATTCACACATGTATTACGATTTCCGGATAACACAATTATAGCATGAATAATAGACAATTATCATGAACAAAGAAATATAATAATAACCATTTTATTATTGCCTCTAGGGCATATTTCCAACACTGCTCTATGCCGATTACTTTGCCAACACCCCGCTCTTCAAGCCGGATAAATTCCGCCGCCGTTTTCGAATGGCAAGGCATGTGTTCAATCGTATCCGAGAGGGAGTGGTTGCTCATGACCCATACTTCGAGTGCAAGACGGATGCCCTTGGTAAGCTTGGATTCTCCTCTTACTAGAAATGCACCGCGGCCATTCGCATGCTTGCATATGGAATTCCAAGCGATCTGGTGGGTGAGTATGTGCGTATGAGTGAGACAACATGTCTGATGTAAATGTACAAGTTTTGCCAGGCTGTGATCGAGGTGTTTGGCCCAGAGTACTTGAGGCAGCCAACTGCCGCTGATACAGAGAGATTGTTGGCGACCAATGCAGCTAGAGGCTTTCCAGACATGCTTGGCAGCATAGATTGTATGCACTGGGAGTGGAAGAACTGTCCATTTGCTTGGCAGGGCCAGTACAAGGGGCATGTCAACGGGTGCACTGTCATATTAGAAGCGGTGGCATCGCAGGATCTTTGGATATGGCATTCTTTCTTCGGCATGGCAGGTTCTCACAATGATATCAACGTGCTGCAGCGTTCTCCAGTCTTCGCGAGGCTTGCAGAAGGCCACTCCCCACCTGTCAACTTTGAGATCAACGGCCACCAGTACAACAAAGGATACTATCTAGCAGATGGTATATATCCTCAGTGGTCAACTTTTGTGGAAACAATCTCGAAACCCCAAGGTGAGAAGAGAAAGAGATTTGCCCAAATGCAAGAGAGTGTTAGAAAGGATGTGGAACGTGCTTTTGGTGTGCTTCAATCTCGGTGGGGTATCGTTTGAAACCCTGCACTGTCATGGGATGAAAGGAAGCTTTGGGAGGTGATGACTGCTTGTGTGATCATGCACACCATGATCGCCGAGGACGAGCGTGATGAGAGTATCTTCGACCAAGGATTTGATTATCAAAGTGAAAATATTGAGCCCCTGCACCGACCCGGCCACATTTGAACAGTTTGCCCAATTCCACCGTGAGATGCGTGATTGGCACACTCATTTGAATCTTCAAAATGACTTGGCTGAGCACGTCTGGGATCACATTGGCAACCAATAGATGTATTGGTCCATTTTATGTTCAGTCAAGACAATTTCGATTTGGTTGTAAAACTATTATAATTTTCAGACAAATATTTGGGTTGTAAAACTAGTTTTGATGAAAATATAGGCATTTTTGGCCCTGACGGACAGGATGAGGCAAAGGGATGGGGCCGTGCGCTGGGCGCACGGCCACCGCATCCCAGGACACGCCCGGACATGACCCCATCGCCCTACCCAAACGGACAGAACCCGGACAAAACGAACGTCCGTTTGGGGTCGCGGTGAAGTTGGCCTCACAACAAGCTATGGAGCGGAATTACGGTGACATATTACAACTGCAGAGAGGAAAGACCGCCAGGAGGAGATGGCATCCTTGTCATCGAACACAAAGAGCCGGCGAGACCAAACGAGCATACGCGTGATTAGTCCAGCGGAGGTAGTTGAGGGCGAGGCTCTAAAGGCCTTGTCATTCTTGGCTTCACAAATCTTTCAAAGGATAGTGAGCAGCATAAACGACCATACACGTGGGGTGCACCTTGAGGAAGCGAAGCATCCCAGAGGTCGTTAGGTCGTCGATGGAGGCGGAGATAGGCGTGATGCCCAGTCGATACCAGATGCGGTCGGCTTATGGGTAGTTGATGAAGAGGCTAGCGGCGTCCTCAGCGGGCGACTAGCAGCGTGGGCAGTTTGAGTCGGCGATGATATGCTTGTTGACGGGGTTGACACTTATGTTGAGCCTGTCGTGGAAGAGTAGCCAGGCGAAGATCTTGACTTTGTTGGGGACGTGTGAGCTTCAGATCCGTCATGCGTTGTTGTCAGTGTCGCCTTCAGATGGGTTGGAGAAGTCCTTGCCCCCAATTAGGAAGCGCTGATCCTGATCTTGCGGCGGCAGTAAGTCCTGCGGCACACACAAAAGTGAAACCAATTCTGTTGTGGTGGTAAAGGTTAAACGATTTCGCATGTTAGATTTTTAACTGAACCGCCAGATATTTGTCACCCTGATCATAGGCACTTACGGTGAGGACACCAAGCGCAAGGAACAAGAGGAAGGGCTGACTGCAAGTCACAACCATCGGACGACCGGTCCATACCGGACGTCCGACACCTGGAAGTTCAGCCTATAGAACAGCTACATCCAAGGGACTCTACAGCGCCCGAACGTCCGACATCCATCAGCCGCCGGACAACCGACCTCGTCCGAATATCCGGTGCCACATGTCCATAGAAGAAACATCGGAAGTGCAAAGACGAGAGTAGGAGAATAGGTTTGCAAAAGTGATTGCTAGTCGTTTTGGAGTGAGTTAGATATCAAACCATAAATAGGTTGAGGTTCAATTATTAGTAATCATAAAGATGATTAAAGTGCGTATGTGGAAGAGTTTGAAAGCGCGCATGAGAGAGAAAGTGCGTCCCCCTCTCATCTCCTATGTTACAAGTGGAGCTATTATTGTCATCCACTAGAAGGTAATTATTCGCTCCACTCAACGATGGTCATGCTTCAAATGTCATGCGCATCGGGGACAATCTCAACCACCCAAGAAAGTTTATCTTTTTTCTTTTGCGAATTCAAGAAAGTTTATCTATTCCCTCAAAAAAAGTTTATCTATTGGTGCAACGAAAATTCAACTATTTTCAATGACATACATATTTCTAGTTTGGAAGAGATTTCAAGTATTACAAGATTATTTTGTAGTGCTAAATGGTTGTCCACGACGCGACTAATTTCAAGCTACATGACCGTCGACACTGCGATTTATCGAAGAGCTGTGTTACACGAGTTGTTCCCATGTTCGGCGAGGCCGCTTATACTTGCCAATAATTGACAATCTTCATAGAGAATGACAAAAAAATTAGTATTTGCGAACATAATGATGAGTCAGTCTTTTTTTTTTTTTGAGGAAAGGAGTAAATAAATTACTCAAAGAGCAAGGGGGTATTCGGAGTACAAAGTGTTTTGTAGCTCCACGGGGACATCAGCAATCCGGAAAACATCGTCGCTTGATCTAGCTCTTCGGCAAGCATGTGAGCCAGCTTGTTCTGATTTCCTTTAACATGCTGAACTTTTGCAGCGGCGAAGGATTTGAGAGCAGACTTTGATCTCGCTGATGGATGATTACATGGAAGCAGACAGATCGGTTCTCACATCCAGGGGCTAGCTGTTGTGCTAGGAAAGTACAATCAGTTTCGACAACTATAGGCCCTTTGTATATGCTAGACAGAGAGTTCAGGCCTGCTAATAACGCTCTTGCTTCCAGATTTTGGAATCGAAATTACTGTACAGACGACAGATACCGGACGAACTGTGGAGGCTAAATTTCATGTTTTGACCATTTTCTCAAACCTATTCGCTGACCTTAGTTTAAAAAAATTTCAAGATCTGACCAACCGCCAGGGCCCATGGTGAAAAGGTATAACAGCCTACCGCCAAGGTCCCTGCCGATAGGGTTGCATGCCCTACCGTAAAATCCTCCTAAGTATTGAATACAGTGCATGCTGATCTGACCAACCGCCAGGGCCCATGGTGAAAAGGTATAACAGCCTACCGCCAAGGTCCCTGCCGATAGGGTTGCATGCCCTACCGTAAAATCCTCCTAAGTATTGAATACAGTGCATGCTCATGCCTACCGCCAAGCATCTTAGCGGTAGGGTTGTACATACTACCGCCAATCTGTTTGGCGGAAGCGGGTTGTTACACCCTACCGCCATGGACAAAAGACTCAGATCTTGAATTTTTTTTAAATTACTCCCTCCGTTTCTTTTTAGTCTGCATATAAGGTTTGGTCAAAGTCGAGTTTTGTAAAGTTTGACTAACTTTATATTAAAAAATATAAACATTGACAATATGAAATCAATATTATCAGATGCATCATAAAATTGCATTTTCATACTATATAGTTTTAATATTGTAGATGCTCATATTTTTTATATAAATTTGGTCAAATTTTGTGTAGTTTGACTTTAACCAAATCTTATATGCGGAGTAAAAAAACCGAGGGAGTAGGATCAGATCTCGAATAAGTTTCAGAAGAAGGCTAAAACACAAAAATTTACCAAGTATGGACGACCGGAGGATTCATGTTCTGACTACACATGGATGGCTGGATACCTTGCATCATCTGCAAATCGTTCAGAATGTGTCATCCATGTAGCAGCGCTTTTTTTGGAATCAAACCAAACCAGCTCGTGTGAACCCGGGAGGCCACTGCGGTTTAATATCATCAACGAGAATGCTAAATTCCTACCGACTGGCAGTTTGCATCAGATCCGAACGATCTGGATCTCGTTCATTCCGAATCGAGCGGCAGTTAACAACAACTTCGAAGCGAGAAAAAGAAAGGGAGCGAGGAAAGAAAGGGGCGTGGACGAGCATCGAACCCCCGACGTCCTGTAGGCACGTCACCGCACTAACCATCTCACCCAGACATCGTAGTTGTTAGAACTGCAAAATCTCTTAATTTAATGCGTAGTGGATCTTTTTTTGAGATTTAAAATATGAAGAAGTTGATAATGTGATGGCGCATTTAGTGGAAAGACTTCTTGAAACTTTGATGTTCGTGATTTTCTCTCTGGATTGGATCCATCATGATTTTTTTTGTGCGCTAGATCTATTGGTAGACCCTATTTACATGGATTTTTTAGTCAAGAAAATTGATTCTCAATATAGGATTCGAACCCACAGCAAGCAGCTTACGTGAAACACTTACTAGCCAGCTCAATTAGACTAATTGTTGTGTAAAAGGAAGCACGTCGCACTCTTTGACCATTCCACCATGTTTTCTTTTTCTCTTTTCTTTGAGGAATCTCCATCACACTCTCGTCCCCCTATTTCTTTCTTATTTGTATTTATCTTTACGTAAACACGCGATGACGAGGATTCATAGGAAATAATCTTAGATCGAGAAAAAAATGTTCAATCAGTGATCTGATTTCTGAAAATGATACTTTAGTGTGCACTTGATTTGAGAGGGATTGAGTAGATTAGGAATCTCCAACGTCCGTCCTCCCGCATCTAACTTTTGAAGAATGGACAAAATGCACCATCCCACAACATGGTTATTATGTAGTTACCGGGCTAGATGTACTATAGTTACCAACATGGTTACTATGTAGTTATCGGCCTAGATGTACTATAGTTATCAACATGGTTATTTTGTAGTTATCGGGCAAGATCTACTATAGTTATCGGGCAATATCTACTATAGTTATCAACATGCTTACTATGCAGTTATCGGGCTAGATGTACTATAGTTATCAACATGGCTAATTTTTGTAGGTATCAGGCTACATATGGTATAATACACCCCTGGTAGCTTATGCGTAAATAGCATGATATTTTACATACCACAGACATGATAACTCATGCGCAAACATCATGATAACTTTGACAGGGAGAAAAAGTTGAAGACATCACCCGATAGCTTCTACGTAATTAGCATGATAATTTATACAACATAAACCTGATAACTCATGCGCAAATACCGTGATAACTTTGACCCAGGGGAGGAGGTGTTTAAAAACATCACCGACAACTTCTGTCAAATAGCATGGTACAGTATGCATCGTATATGTGATAACTTACGCATAAATACCACATTAACTTACGGTCCGGGGTGTTGGGAGGGGATGAAGTTGTTTGAAAACATAACCCCTCCTTATAACTTCCATATAAATACCATGATAATATACGCACCGTAAACTTGATAAATCATGTGCAAACACCCGTGATAACTTTGATGGCGGGGGGAGGCAATTGTTTGAAAACATAACCTTGATAACTTATGCGTAAATAACATGGTAATATACGGACCGCGGGCATGGTAACTTACGCACAAACACCGCGTTGTCCAAAAAAATAGCTGTTGAAAATGTACCATGGTTACTCATGTGTAAATAGCACGATAACAGACACACATCAGATCTGATAACTTACTTAGCCCGGGCCTGATAACTATTTGCATGAAAAAAGTCTGTCAAAACATATCAATATGATATCTAGTTTCGAAGGTCTCGCCGTGATAGATACTTTATGTGAAATCGACTTTTTGATTGGACCGATGATTTGAGCTATAAAACATTTTGAAGTTTTGAACAAGGAGAACTAGGATGACATGAAAAATTTCTTCTAATGCATGCACGCATGTGCTTGTGAATAGAAGGTTGGAGAAACTTTTTCATGCCCTGGTAATTTCTGTGTAAACAACATGATAACTTAGGCACCACAGATATGATAAATTGTGTAGAACACGTGGTAACTTCTGACCCTAAAAAAAATCATCGAAACATATCAACATGGGATCTAGTTTCGAAGATCTCGTCGCTATGAATCTTTTACGTGGAAACAGTTTTTTAGTCGGAGCGACGGTTTGTGCTACAAAACATTTTGAATTTTCGCATTGAGAAGAATCTTTGATGACATCATCATTTTTATTTTTTCTGCATGTATATGATTAACAACTCTAATTAACTGCTAGTGGAGTGGACACCCACAGAAAAAAATAAGATGAAGATGCATGCATGCAAGCTAGAACGACGCAGCGGGACGAATGGGAGGATCGATCGAAGGTCGTCCGGATCTGTTGCTGGTGGTTAGCACAGTCCTATCATCAAATTCTTACGTCAAAGAAGCTTCCATTGATATAATTTTCACACTATAAATCTTATATATTATTAATCTTATTAATAATCAAAGGCAGTTTTGAAAAAAACGCATTAGTTCGGAGGGAGTACCTCACACGTCGCGGTATTCAAAATAAATCTTGAGCGCAGCACACGATCCGACCCTTTCCCCCATGAAAACGCAATGGATCAGGTCCTTGCGCCGGGACCGGGCACGCGTCGGCCGAGCACTGGCGCCCCACAAGTTCGGGGGAGAGGGCGTACGACCAGGGGAGGGACTGCGGTGCCGACCGGACCGTCGCAGTCGCCACCGTCCAGACGGGCAAACGCAGACGCGCCAGAGGCCTCTCTCGTCCCGATCGGAGGGGAGGGGACGATGACCCCGTCGTCGCCTTCCGCACGTGTCCTGCGCCTGCGCCTACGGCTCAAGGGCCACACGGGCCGTCGCCTCACGGGATCGCTCCCAGGCCCAGGCGGTCAAGGCCCTGACCAGCACCCGGTGGCCCCAAAGCTGCCACGTCAGCCCAGCGGATAGGGACGGCCATAGTGCCCCTCGCTTTGGTTCGTATCGGCGCTGCTCGCGAGATATCGTCTCTTTTTCGTTCCAGAGCCATGGACGTGTAAAGACGACTCTGAATTAACCGTTTTATACATTTTACCGGGTTTTCCTTGCCTTAAATTTAAGCTTGATCCCATTCACTACATGACTAAGAGCATCTATAGCCGGATCTCTTAAACCCTCCTTATACGTTCGGGCGGGCCATCCGGTCACTGACCGGTCACGTTTTTTCGACCTAGACAGACGTCTAAATGGACCTCAAAAGTCCGAGCTGACCGGCACCTTCATATCTAGGCCAAATATGAGGCGGATATGGACGCGCCCGGGCACGCCCGCTACGTCGGCCCCGGCACATGCTGGCCCATCCAACCGCACTTATATTCCTTCTCATCCGCTCGCCGGAGCAAACCCTAGCCACTTCACTCCATTTCCCTTCGTCACCCGAGCTCACCTCCGGCGGTTTTTCGGTCTTATCCGCCATGGCAGGCAGCGGATCAGACTCCTGCCAGTTTGGATCCATCGACTGGGGTGTCATCCCGTGTGGGTTGGAGAAGGCAATGGCAGTCCGCATTGCACTCCGTCGCTCCCGAGAGGACAGTGCCCGGCCGACGGACGGACCCGTCCGCCGCGACGTCATAGCATCGGCTCATGGGGGCGCTCGGGTCCTTTGGCGCTGGATCCTCGTGGTCCCGGCCGGAACACCTCTCCTTCCCCATCACCGGTCGGGCAGAGTATACTTCCCTGGGAACGGGCGGCACACCGTGGGAAGGAGAGGATAAGGACCGCCAAGGTCCGCATCGCGGCGGAAATGGCGGCGGCGTGGGCGGCCGTAGAGGAGGAAGCCATCTGCGCTCGCATTATGAAGAAGCGGCAGCGGAGGAACACGCGCGCCCTCGCCCAAGAGTAGAATCGGGCGGTCTGTGCCATGGCCGGACTGCCACCGAAGGAGGACAACAACGACGAGGATAGCTCCGACGACGAGCAGACCCGGCTCGATCCATACTGAATCTTCGATTGGTACTTTCGTGAGAAGGACGGTAAGGGTGCCGGGAAGGGCAAGGGCAGCCTGGATGAACTCTACCATAGCCAAACATGCCAAATTTTGGTAGTCCAATCACATGTGTTAGTGTAGTATGATGGAGTAGCCGGATGATGCGTGTGCGTCGACATAGTTGCATGAGTTTGTATGGGTTTAAGATATGGTAATTGAGGTGTCCGGATGTGGATTACATTATTTGAGGGGTGCTCAGTAAGTGCCAGTGGATGCGCCCAGATGCGTCCGCGGACATTGGAGATACCGGATTTGCCAAGTGTAAGTGCATCTAGTGCCACCCCTAGTTGGTTTTGGAGTATTGACGACAAACCTGGTTGAAGGACTAATGTGTTTGTGAAAATTGTAGGATAACACATGTAGTAGTCTGATATGTCTCCGTCGTATCTACTTTTTCAAACACTTTTGCCCTTGTTTTGGACTCTAACTTGCATGATTTGAATGGAACTAACCCGGACTGACGCTGTTTTCAGCAGAATTACCATGGTGTTATTTATGTGCAGAAACAAAAGTTCTCGGAATGACCTGAAACTTCACAGAGCAACTTTTCAGAAAATATAAAAAATACCTGCAAAAGATGAAGGCCAGGGGGTCACCACCTGTCCACGAGGGTGGGGGCACGCCCCCTACCTCGTGGGCCCCCTGATGCCTCTCGGACTCCAACTCCAACTCTATATATTGTGTTTCGGGGAGAAAAAAATCAGAGAGAAGAATTCATCGCGTTTGATGATACGGAGCCGCCGCCAAGCCCTAAAACCTCTCGGGAGGGCTGATCTGGAGTCTGTTCGGGGCTCCAGAGAGGGGAATCCGTCGCCATCGTCATCATCAACCATCCTCCATCACCAATTTCATGATGCTCACCGTCGTGCGTGAGTAATTTCATTGTAGGCTTGCTGGACGGTGATGGGTTGGATGAGATCTATCATGTAATCGAGTTAGTTTTGTTAGGGTTTGATCCCTAGTATCCACTATGTTCTGAGATTGATGTTGCTATGACTTCGCTATGCTTAATGCTTGTCACTAGGGCCCGAGTGCCATGATTTCAGATCTGAACCTATTATATTTTCATCAATATATGAGAGTTCTTGATCCTATCTTGCAAGTCTATAGTCACCTATTATGTGTTATGATCCGTTAACCCCGAAGTGACAATAATCGAGATACTTACCGGTGATGACCGTAGTTTGAGGAGTTCATGTATTTAGTATGTGTTAGTGCTTTGTTCCGGTACTCTATTAAAAGGAGGCCTTAATATCCCTTAGTTTCCGTAAGGACCCCGCTGCCACGGGAGGGTAGGACAAAAGATGTCATGCAGGTTCTTTTCCATAAGCATGTATGACTATATTCGGAATACATGCCTACATTATATCAATGAACTGGAGCTAGTTCTGTGTCACCCTAGGTTATAACTGTTACATGATGAACCGCATCCGACATAATTCTCTATCACCGATCCATTGCCTACGAGTTTTCCATATATTGTTCTCCGCTTATTTACTTTCCCGTTGCTATTGCTATCATCACTACAAAATACTAAAAACATTACTTTTACTACTGTTACCTTTTGCTACCGTTATCACTACTATCATATTACTTTGCTACTAAACACTTTGCTGCAGATATTAAGTTTCCAGGTGTGGTTGAATTGACAACTCAGCTGCTAATACTTGAGAGTATTCTTTGTCTCCCCTTGTGTCGAATCAATAAATTTGGGTTGAATACTCTATCCTCGAAAACTATTGCGATCCCCTGTACTTGTGGGTTATCAAGACCATTTTCTGGCGCCGTTGCCGAGGAGCATAGCTCTATTCTTTGAGTCACTTGGGATATATATCTTCTTATCATTATGAAGAACTTGAAAGATCCAAGAACTAGGATTTATCCCTCAACTACGAGGGGAGGTAAGGAACTGCCATCTAGCTCTGCACTTGATTCACTTTCTGTTTTGAGTAAGCTTGCGACACCTACACCTGCTTCTGCTATTCGTTCTGATATGTCACATGTTATTGATGATGCCACTTCTTATATGCATGATACTTATGATAAAACTATTTCTATGATTGATACTACTGTGCCACTTGGTAAATTTCTTGATGAACAACTTGCTAGGGCTAGAGAGATTAAAAATATTGAAACTGATGATATTGATGAAAGTGATGATGAAGAATCACTTGTTATTCCTAAGGTTATGTTTTTGATCAAGAAGCTTCTTTAGCTATTTTAGCTTGCAAAGATAGATATGAACTCAAAAGGTTATTAGCTAAATGGAATAAGCAATCTCTAAATGCTAGAATGAAACCTGACCCTGCTTTTGCTACTTCACCTATCTGTGTTACTTATAAGGATTATGAATTCTCTGTTGATCCTGATATCATTACTTTTGTTGAATCTGACCCTTTTCATGGTTATGAATCTGAAACTGTTGTGGCACATCTTACTAAATTAAATGATATAGCCACCCTGTTCACTAATGATGAGAGAACTCGTTACTTTCATATCCTTAAAATATTTCCGTTCTCATTAAAGGGTGATGCTAAGATATGGTTTAATTCTCTTGATCCTGGTTGTGTGCGTAGTCCCCAGGATATGATTTATTACTTCTCTGCTTGAAAATTAAAGAAGAGAGTCTCCCACAAGCTTGGGGGAGGCTTCTCCAATTACTTAATGCTTTGCCTGATCATCCTCTTAAGAAAAATGAAATACTTGATAACTTTTATAATGGACTAACCGATGCCTCCAGAGATTACCTGGATAGTTGTGCTGGTTCTGTTTTCAGGGAAAGAACACCGGATGAAGCTGAAATTCTATTGAATAATATGTTGACAAATGAAAATAATTGGACACCTCTGGAGCCAATTCATGAGCCTATTCCTAAACCCACTCCGAAGAAGAGGGGTATTCTATTTCTCAGTCCTGAGATATGCAAGAGGCAAAGAAATCTATGAAAGAAAAAGGTATTAAAGCTGAAGATGTTAAGAATTTACCTCCTATTGAAGAAATACATGGTCTTAATTTACCGCCTGTTGAAGAAACATATGATCTTAATCCTTTACCTATTGAAGAAACTCATGGTCTTGATAACCCGACACGGGTAGTAAAGGTAAATTCTCTCTATAGATATGATAAAGCTGAAATCCCATTTACTAAGTTTGCTAGCCCATGCTTAGATGATTTTGATAGATTTATGGCTAAGCAAGAAGATTTTAATGCTTATTTTGGTAGACAATTGAAATACAATTCAAATATGCTTGAACACTTGGGTGATTATATGGCTAATGTTAAAGGTGAACTTAAACTTATTAGTAAACATGCTTCTATGGTTACCACTCAAGTAGAACAAGTACTTAAAGCTCAAAATGATTTGCTCAATGAATTGAATAGTAAAGATAATGATAATGCTGTTAGAGTTATGACTAGAGGTGGTAGAATGACTCAGGAACCTTTGTATCCCGAAGGCCATCCTAAGAGAATTGAGCAAGTTTCTCAGAGAAATAATATAGATGCACCTAGTTCTTCTAAAAAGAAGAAAAGGAAAAATGATAGGACTTTGTATGCTTCTAGTGATCCTATTGTTGAAACACCTGAGAATCCAAATGATATTTCTATTTCTGAT
This sequence comes from Triticum dicoccoides, assembly GCF_002162155.2. Lineage (NCBI taxonomy): Eukaryota > Viridiplantae > Streptophyta > Magnoliopsida > Poales > Poaceae > Triticum > Triticum dicoccoides. The sequence continues at coordinate 432,940,985 of NC_041390.1, forward strand.
GCTGAAACACAATCTGGTAATGAATCTGAAACTACTGATAATGTTAATAATAATGTTCATGATGATGCTCAACCTAGTAATGATAATGATGTAGAAATTGGACCTGCTGTTGATCTTGATAATCCATAATCAAAGAATCAACGTTATGATAAGAAAGGCTTGAAGGAAATATGCCCTAGAGGCAATAATAAAGTTATTATTTATTTCCTTATATCATGATAAATGTTTTTTATTCATGCTAGAATTGTATTAACCGGAAACATAATACATGTGTGAATACATAGACAAATAGAGTGTCACTAGTATGCCTCTACTTGACTAGCTCATTGATCAAAGATGGTTATGTTTCCTAACCATAGACATGAGTTGTGATTTGATTAACGGGATCACATCATTAGGAGAATAATGTGCTTGACTTGACCTATTCCGTTAGCATAGCACTTGATCGTTTAGTTTGTTGCTATTGCTTTCTTCATAGCTTATACATGTTCCTATGACTATGAGATTATGCAACTCCCGTTTACCGGAGGAACACTTTGTGTGCTACCAAATGTCACAACGTAACTGGGTGATTATAAAGGTGCTCTACAGGTGTCTCCGGAGGTACTTGTTGGGTTGGCGTATTTCGAGATTAGGATTTGTCACTCCGATTGTCAGAGAGGTATCTCTGGGCCCTCTCGGTAATGCACATCACTTAAGCCTTGCAAGCATTGCAACTAATAAGTTAGTTGCGGGATGATGTATTACAGAACGAGTAAAAGAGACTTGCCGGTAACGAGATTGAACTAGGTATTGAGATACCGACGATCGAATCTAGGGCAAGTAACATACCGATGACAAAGGGAACAATGTATGTTGTTATGCGGTCTGACCGATAAAGATCTTCGTAGAATATGTGGGAGCCAATATGAGCATCCATGTTCCGCTATTGGTTATTGACCGGAGACGTGTCTCGGTCATGTCTACATTGTTCTCGAACTCGTAGGGTCCGCACGCTTAAGGTTTCGATGACAGTTATATTATGAGTTTATGAGTTTTGATGTACCGAAGGAGTTCGGAGTCCCGTATGAGATCGGGGACATGACGAGGAGTCTTGAAATGGTCGAGACGTAAAGATCGATATATTGTACGACTATATTCGGACATCGGAAAGGTTCCGAGTGATTCGGGTATTTTTTGGAGTACCAGAGAGTTACGGGAATTCGCCGGGGAGTATATGGGCCTTATTGGGCCATACGGGAATAGAGGAGAGAGGCCAAAAGGAAGGACGCGCGCGCCCCCCCTCTGGTCCGAATTGGACAAGGGCTGCAGCCCACTTTTCCTTGTTCCTCTCCCGCTCTTTCCTTCTCTCCGACTCCAACAAGGGAAGGAGGAGTCCTACTCCCACCGGGAGTAGGACTCCCCCCTTGGCGCACCCTCCTCCTAGGCCGGCCGCCTCCCTCCCTTGCTCCTTTATATACGGGGGCAGGGGGCACTCCATAGACACAACAGTTGATTATTGATCTCTTAGCCATGTGCGGTGCCCCCCTCCACCATAATCCTCGATAATATTGTAGTGGTGCTTAGGCGAAGCCCTGCGATAGTAGAACATCAAGATCGTCACCACACCGTCATGCTGACGGAACTCTTCCCCGACATTCTGCTGGATCGGAGTCCGGGGATCGTCATCGAGCTGAACGTGTGCTAGAACTCGGAGGTGCCGTAGTTTCGGTGCTTGATCGGTCGGGCCATGAAGACGTACGATTACATCAACCGCGTTGTACTAACGCTTCCGCTTTCGGTCTACGAGGGTACGTAGACAACACTCTCCCCTCTCGTTGCTATGCATCACCATGATCTTGCGTGTGCGTAGGAATTTTTTTAAAATTGCTACATTCCCCAACAGAGGTATCAGAGCCAGGTTTTATGCGTTGATGTTGTGCACGAGTAGAACACAAGTGAGTTGTGGGCGATATAAGTCATACTGCTTACCAGCATGTCATACTTTGGTTTGGCGGTATTGTTGGATGAAGCGGCCCGGACCGACATTACGCGTACGCTTACGTGAGACTGGTTCTACCGACGTGCTTTGCACACAGGTGGCTGGCGGGTGTCAGTTTCTCCAACTTTAGTTGAACCGAGTGTGGCTACGCCCGGTCCTTGCGAAGGTTAAAACAACACCAACTTGACAAACTATCGTTGTGGTTTTGATGCGTAGGTAAGAACGGTTCTTGCTATGCCCGTAGCAGCCACGTAAAACTTGCAACAACAAAGTAGAGGACGTCTAACTTGTTTTTGCAGGGCATGTTGTGATGTGATATGGTCAAGACATGATGCTAAATTTTATTGTATGAGATGATCATGTTTTGTAACCGAGTTATCGGCAACTGGCAGGAGCCATATGGTTGTCGCTTTATTGTATGCAATGCAATTGCGCTGTAATGCTTTACTTTATCACTAAGCGGTAGCGATAGTCGTGGAAGCATAAGATTGGCGAGATGACAACGATGCTACGGTGGAGATCAAGGTGTCGCGCCGGTGACGATGGTGATCGTGCTTCGGAGATGGAGATCACAAGCACAAGATGATGATGGCCATATCATATCACTTATATTGATTGCATGTGATGTTTATCTTTTATGCATCTTATCTTGCTTTGATTGACGGTAGCATTATAAGATGATCTCTCACTAAATTTCAAGATAAAAGTGTTCTCCCTGAGTATGCACCGTTGTCAAAGTTCGTCGTGCCCAGACACCACGTGATGATCGGGTGTGATAAGCTCTACGTCCATCTACAACGGGTGCAAGCCAGTTTTGCACACGCAGAATACTCAGGTTAAACTTGACGAGCCTAGCATATGCAGATATGGCCTCGGAACACTGAGACCGAAAGGTCGAGCGTGAATCATATAGTAGATATGATCAACATAGTGATGTTCACCATTGAAAACTACTCCATTTCACGTGATGATTGGTTAAGGTTTAGTTGATTTGGATCACGTGATCACTTAGAAGATTAGAGGGATGTCTTTCTAAGTGGGAGTTCTTAAGTAATATGATTAATTGAACTTTAATTTATCATGAACTTAGTCCTGATAGTATTTGCATATCTATGTTGTAGATCAATGGCTCGCATTATTGCTTCCCTATGTTTTATATGTGTTCCTAGAGAAAACTAAGTTGAAAGATGATAGTAGCAATGATGCAGACTGGGTCTGTGATCTGAGGTTTATCCTCATTGCTGCATAGAAGAATTATGTCTTTGATGCACCGCTAGGTGACTGACCTATTGCAGGAGCAGATGCAGACGTTATGAACGTTTGGCTAGCTCAATATGATGACTACTTGATAGTTTAGTGCACCATGCTTAACAGCTTAGAATCGGGATTTCAAAGACATTTTGAATGTCATGGACCATATGAGATGTTTCCGGAGTTGAAGTTAATATTTCAAGTAAATACCCGAGCTGAGAGATATGAAGTCTCCAACAAGTTCTATAGCTAAAAGATGGAGGAGAATAGCTCAAGCAGTGAGCATGTGCTCAGATTGTCTGGGTACTACAATCGCTTGAATCAAGTGGGAGTTAATCTTCCAGATAAAATAGTGATTAACAGAATTCTCTAGTCACCATCACCAAGTTAGTAGAACTTCGTGATGAACTATAATATGCAAGGGATAACGGAAACGATTCCCAAGCTCTTTGTGATGCTGAAATCGACGAAGGTAGAAATCAAGAAAAACATCAAGTGTTGATGGTAAAAAAAATCACTACTTTCAAGTAAAGGGACAAAGGGAAGAAAGGGGAACTTCAAGAAGAACAGCAAGCAAGTTGCTGCTCAAGTGAAAAAACCCAAGTCTGGACCTAAGCCTGAAACTGAATGCTTCTACTGCAAAGGGACTGGTCACTGGATGCGGAACTACCCCAAGTAATTGGCGGATAAGAAGGATGGCAAAGTGAACAAAGGTATATTTGATATACATATTATTGATGTGCATATTACTAGTGTTCGTAGCAACCCCTCGGTATTTGATACTGGTTCAGTTGCTAAGAGTAGTAACTCGAAACGGGAGTTGCTGAATGAACAAAGACTAGTTAAGGGTGAAGTGACGATGTGTGTTGGAAGTAGTTCCAAGATTGAATGATCATCATCGCACACTCCCTATACTTTCGGGATTAGCGTTGAACCTAAATAAGTGTTATTTGGTGTTTGCGTTGAGCATGAATATGATTTGATCATGTTTATTGCAATACGGTTATTCATGTAAGTTAGAGAATAATTGTTGTTCTATTTACATGAATAAAACCTTCTATGGTCATACACCCGATGAAAATGGTTTGTTGAATCTCGATCGTGGTGATACACATTTTTATAATATTGAAGCCAAAAGATGCAAAGTTAATAATGATAGTGCAACTTATTTGTGGCACTGCCGGTTAGGTTATATTGGTGTAAAGCGCATGAAGAAAATCCATGCTGATGGGCTTTTGGAATCACTTGATTATGAATCAATTGATGTTTGCGAACCATGCCTCATGGGCAAGATGACTAAGACTCCGTTCTCCGGAACAATGGAGCGAGCAATAGATTTGTTGGAAATCATACATACTGATGTATGTGGTCCGATGAATATTGAGTCTCGCGGCAGGTATCATTATTTTCTGATCTTCACAGTTGATTTGAGCAGATATGAGTATATCTACTTGATGAAACACAAATCTGAAACATTTGAAAAGTTCAAAGAATTTCAGAGTGAAGAGGAGAATCATCGTAACAAAAATAAAAGTATCTACGATATGATCGCAGAAGTAAAATATTTGAGTTACGAGTTTGGCCTTCAGTTAAAACAATGTGAAATAGTTTCACTACTCACGCCACCTGGAACACCATTACAGTGTAATGGTGTGTCCGAACATCGTAACTCTACTTTATTAGATATGGTGCGATCTATGATGTCTCTTACCGATTTACCACTATAGTTTTGGGGTTATGCATTAGAGACATCTGCATTCACGTTAAAAAGGGCACCATCTAAATCCATTGAGGCGACACCGTATGAACTGTGGTTTGGCAAGAAACCAAAGTTGTCATTTCTTAAAGTTTGAGGTTGCAATGCTTATGTGGAAAAGTTTCAACCTAATAAGCTCAAACCCAAATCGGAGTAGTGCATCTTCATAGGATACCCAATAAAAATGTTGGGTACACCTTCTATCACAGATCCGAAGGCAAGATATTCATTGCTGAGAATGGATCCTTTCTAGAGAAGGAGTTTCTCTCGAAAGAAGTGAGTGGGAGGAAAGTAGAACTTGATGAGGTAACTGTACCTGCTCCCTTATTGGAAAGTAGTTCATCACAGAAATCTGTTCCTGTGACTACTACACCAATTAGTGAGAAAGCTAATGACGATGATCATGTAAACTTCAGATCAAGTTACTACCGAACCTTGTAGGTAAACCAGAGTGAGATCCGCACCAGAGTGGTACGGTAATCCTGTTCTGGAGGTCATGTTGATGGGAAACGTAGCATAAATTCAAAATTTTCCTACGTGTCACCAAGATCTATCTATGGAGTCATCTAGCAACGAGGGAGGAGTGGATCTACATACCCTTGTAGATCGCGCGCGGAAGCGTTCAAGAGAACGGGGTTGATGGAGTCGTACTCGTCGTGATCCAAATCACCGATGATCCTAGCGCCGAACGGACGACACCTCCGCGTTCAACACACGTATGGAGCAGCAACGTCTCCTCCTTCTTGATCCAGCAAGGGGGAAGTAGAGGTTGATGGAGATCCAGCAGCACGACGGCGTGGTGGTGGAAGTAGCGGGATTCCAACAGGGCTTCGCCAAGCGCTGCGGGAGGAGGGAGATGTGTCATGGGAGGGAGAGGGAGGCGCCAGGGCTCTTGTTATGGTTGCCCTCCCTTCCCCCCACTATATATAGGGCCAAGGGAGAGGGGGGATGCAGCCTTTGGCCCTTCCTCCAAGGAAGGGTGCGGCCAGGGAGGAGTCCCTCCTCCCCAAGGCACCTCGGAGGTGCCTTCCCCCTTTAGGACTCTTCCTTTGCCTCTCTCTTGGCGCATGGGCCTCTTGGGGCTGGTGCCCTTGGCCCATATAGGCCAAGGCGCACCCCCTATAGCCCATGTGGCCCCCCGGGGCAGGTGGCCCCACCCGGTGGACCCCCGGGACCCTTCCGGTGGTCCCAGTACAATACTGGTGACCCCGAAACTTGTCCCGATGGCCGAAATAGCACTTCATATATATAATTCTTTACCTCAGGACCATTCCGGAACTCCTCGTGACGCCCGAGATCTTATCCGGGACTCCGAACAACTTTCGGGTTACCGCATACTAATATCTCTATAACCCTAGCATCACCGAACCTTAAGTGTGTAGACCCTACGAGTTCGGGAGACATGCAGACATGACCGAGATGACTCTCCGGTCAATAACCAACAGCGGATCTGGATACCCATGTTGGCTCCCACATGTTCCACGATGATCTCATCGGATGAACCACGATGTCAAGGACTTAATCAATCCCGTATACAATTCCCTTTGTCTATCGGTACGACACTTGCCTGAGATTCGATCGTCGGTATCCCGATACCTTGTTCAATCTCGTTACCGGCAAGTCTCTTTACTCGTTCCATAACACATCATCCCGTGATCAACTCCTTGATCACATTGTGCACATTATGATGATGTCCTACCGAGTGGGCCCAGAGATACCTCTCCGTTTACACGGAGTGACAAATCCCAGTCTCGATTCGTGCCAACCCAACAGACACTTTCGAAGATACCCGTAGTGTACCTTTATAGCCACCCAGTTACGTTGTGACGTTTGGCACACCCAAAGCATTCCTACGGTATCCGGGAGTTGCACAATCTCATGGTCTAAGGAAATGATACTTGACTTAGAAAAGCTTTAGCATACGAACTACACGATCTTGTGCTATGCTTAGGATTGGGTCTTGTCCATCACATCATTCTCCTAATGATGTGATCCCGTTATCAACGACATCCAATGTCCATGGTCAGGAAACCGTAACCATCTATTGATCAACGAGCTAGTCAACTAGAGGCTTACTAGGGACATGGTGTTGTCTATGTATCCACACATGTATTTGAGTTTCCTATCAATACAATTCTAGCATGGATAATGAACGATTATCATGAACAAGGAAATATAATAATAACCAATTTATTATTGCCTCTAGGGCATATTTCCAACAGTCTCCCACTTGCACTAGAGTCAATAATCTAGTTCACATCGTCATGTGATTAACACTCACAGGTCACATCGCCATGTGACCAACATCCAAAGAGTTTACTAGTGTCACTAAACTAGTTCACATCATCATGTGATTAAGACTCAATGAGTTCTGGGTTTGATCATGTTTTGCTTGTGAGAGAGGTTTTAGTCAACGGGTCTGCAACATTCAGATCCGTATGTACTTCGCAAATTTCTTATGTCATCTTGTAGATGCAACTACTACGCTACATTTGGAGCTATTCCAAATAACTGTTCTACTATACGAATCCAGTTTACTACTCAGAATAATCTGGATTAGTGTCAAAGTTTGCATCGGCGTAACCCTTTACGATGAACTCTTTTACCACCTCCATAATCGAGAAAATTCCTTAGTCCACTAGTTACTAAGGATAACTTTGACCGCTGTCCTGTGATCCATTCTTGGATCACTCTTGTACCCCTTGACTGACTCATGGCAAGGCACACTTCAGGTGCGGTACACAGCATAGCATACTGTAGAGCCTATGTCTTAAGCATAGGGGATGACCTTCGTCCTTTCTCTCTCTTTTGCCGTGGTCGAGCTTTAAGTCTTAACTTCATACCTTACAACTCAGGCAAGAACTCCTTCTTTGACTGGTCCATCTTGAACACCTTCAAGATCATGTCAAGGTATGTGCTCATTTGAAAGTACCATTAAGCGTTTTGATCTATCCTTATAGATCTTGATGCTCAATGTTCAAGTAGCTTAATCCAGGATTTCCATTGAAAAACACTTTCCAAATAACCCTATATGCTTTCCAGAAATTCTATGTCATTTCTGATCAACAATATGTCAACAACATATATTCATCAGAAATTCTATAGTGCTCCCACTCACTTCTTTGGAAATACAAGTTTCTCATAAACTTTGTATACACCCAAAATCTTTGATCATCTCATCAAAGCGTACATTCCAACTCCGAGATGCTTACTCCAGTCCTTAGAAGGATTGCTGGAGCTTTGCATACTTATTAGCATCTTTCAGGATTGACGAAACCTTCCGGTTGTATCACATACAACCTTTCCTCAAGAAAATCGTCGAGGAAACAATGTTTTGACATCCTATCTGCAAGATTTCATAAATAATGCAGTAATCGCTAATATAATTCCAACAGACTCTTAGCATCGCTACGAGTGAGAAAGTCTCATTGTAGTCAACTCCTTGAACTTGTCGGAAAACATCTTAACGACAAGTCGAGCTTTCTTAATGGTGACATTTACCATCATTGTCCGTCTTCCTTTTAAAATCCATCTACACTCAACAGCCTTATGACCATCGAGCTGTTCTGTCAAAGTCTACACTTTGTTTCCATACATGGATCCTCTCTCGGATTTTATGGCCTCGAGTCGGAATCCGGGCCCACCATCGCTTCTCCATAGTTCGTAGGTTCATTGTTGTCTAGCAACATGACTTCCAAGACAGGATTACGTACCACTCTGAAGTAGTACGCATCCTTGTCATCCCATGAGGTTTGGTAGTGACTTGATCTGAAGTTTCATGATCACTATCATAAGCTTCCACTTCAATCGGTGTAGGTGCCACAGGAACAGCTTCCTGTGCCCTGCCACACACTAGTTGAAGAGATGGTTCAGTAACCTCATCAAGTCTCCACCATCCTCCCACTCAATTCTTTCGAGAGAAACTTTTCCTCGAGAAAGGACCCGATTCTAGAAACAATCCCTTATTGCTTTCGAATCTGAGACAGGAGGTATACCCAACTGTTTTGGGTGTCCTATGAAGATGCATTTATCCGCTTTGGGTTCGAGCTTATCAGCCTGAAACTTTTCCACATAAGCGTCGCAGCCCCAAACTTTTAAGAATGATAGCTTAGGTTTCTCTAAACCATAGTTCATACGGTGTCATCTCATCGGAATTACGTGGTGCCCTATTTAAAGTGAATGTGGTTGTCTCTAATGCCTAACCCATAAACTATCGTGGTAATTCGATAAGAGACATCATGGTATGCATCATATCCAATAGGGTGCAGTTATGATGTTCGGACACACCATCACACTATGGTGTTCCAGGCTGTATTAGTTGTGAAACAATTTCCACAATGTCTTAATCCTGTGCCAAACTCGTAATTCAGATATTCATCTCTATGATCATATCATAGATATTTTATCCTCTTGTCACGACGATCTTTCAACTTCACCCTGAAATTACTTGAACCTTTCAATAATTCAGACTCGTGATTCATCAAGTAAATATACTCAACATCTACTCAAATCATCTGTGAAGTAAGAACATACGATATCACTACATGCCTCAGCACTCATTGGACTGCACACATCAAAATGTATTACTTCCAACAAGTTGCTTTCTAGTTCCATTTTACTGAAAACGAGGCTTTCAGTCATCTTGCCCATGTGGTATGATTTGCATGTCTCAAGTGATTCAAAATCAAGTGAGTCCAAATGGTCCATTTGCATGGAGTTTCTTCATGCATATACACCAATAGACATGGTTCGCATGCCTCAAACTTTTCAAAAATGAGTGAGCCCAAAGATCCATCAACATGGAGCTTCTTCATGCGTTTTATACCGATATGACTTACGTGGTAGTGCCACAAGTAGGTGGTACTATCATTACTATCTTTTGGCATGAACATGTGTATCACTACGATCGAGATTCAATAAACCATTCATTTTAGGTGTAAGACCATTGAAGGTATTATTCAAATAAGCAGAGTAACCGCTATTCTCCTTAAATGAATAAACGTATTGCGATAGACATAATCCAATCATGTCTATGCTCAACGCAAACACCAAATAACAATTATTTAGGTTTTAATACCAATGTCGATGGTAGAGGGAGCGTGCGATGCTTGATCATATCAACCTTGGAAACACTTCCAACACATATCGTCAGCTCACCTTTAGCTAGTCTCCGTTTATTCCGTAGCTTTTATTTCGAGTTACTAACACTTAGCAACCAAACCGGTATCTAATACCCTGGTGCTACTAGGAGTACTAGTAAAGTACACATTAACACAATGTATATCCAATATACTTCTATCGACTTTGCCAGCCTTCTCATCTACCAAGTATCTAGGGTAATTCTGCTCCAGTGGCTGTTCCCCTTATTACAGAAGCACTCAGTCTCGGGTTTGGGTTCAACCTTGGGTTTCTTCACTAGAGCAGCAGCTGGATTGCCGTTTCATGAAGTATCCCTTTGTTCCCTTGCCCTTCTTGAAACTAGTGGTTTCACCAACCATCAACAATTGATGCTCCTTCTTGATTTCTACTTTCGCGGTGTCAAACATCGCGAATATCTCAAGGATCATCATATATGTCTCTGATATATCATAGTTCATCACGAAGCTCTAGCGGCTTGGTGGTAATGACTTTGGAGAACCATCACTATTTCATCTGGAAGATCAACTCCCACTCGATTCAAGCGATTGTTGTACTCAGACAATCTGAGCACAAGCACAACAATTGAGCTTTTCTCCTTAGTTTGCAGGCTAAGAAAATCGTCGGAGGTCTTATACCTCTTGACGTGGGCACGAGCCTGAAATCCCAATTTCAGCCCTTGAAACATCTCATATGTTTCACGATGTTTCAAAACGTCTTCGGTGCCTCAACTCTAAACCGTTTAACTGAACTATCACGTAGTTATCAAAATGTGTATGTCAGATGTTCGCAACATCCACAGACAACGTTCGAGGTTCAGCACACTGAGTGGTGCATTAAGGACATAAGCCTTCTATGAAGCAATGAGGACAATCCTCAGTTTACGGACCTAGTCCGCATAATTGCTACTATCAACTTTCAACTAAATTTTCTCTAGGAACATATCTAAACAGTAGAACTGAAGCGCGAGCTACGACATAATTTGCGAAGACCTTTTGACTATGTTCAGGATAATTAAGTTCATCTTATGAACTCCCACTTAGATAGACATCCCTCTAGTCATCTAAGTGATTACATGATCCGAGTCAACTAGGCCGTGTCCGATCATCACGTGAGACGGACTAGTCAACATCGGTGAACATCTTCATGTTGATCGTATCTTCTATACGACTCATGCTCGACCTTTCGGTCTCTTGTGTTCCGAGGCCATGTCTGTACACATGCTAGGCTCATCAAGTCAACCTAAGTGTTTCGCGTGTGTAAATCTGTCTTACACCCGTTGTATGTGAACGTTAGAATCTATCACACCCGATCATCACGTGGTGCTTCGAAACAACGAACTGTCGCAACGGTGCACAGTTAGGGGGAACACTTTCTTGAAATTATTATGAGGGATCATCTTATTTACTACCGTCGTTCTAAGTAAACAAGATGCAAAAACATGATAAACATCACATGCAATCAAATAGTGACATGATATGGCCAATATCATATTGCTCCTTTTGATCTCCATCTTCGGGGCTCCATGACCATCAACGTCACCGGCATGACACCATGATCTCCATCATCGTGTCTCCATGAAGTTGTCACGTCATCTATTACTTCTACTACTACAGCTAACGGTTAGCAATAAAGTAAAGTAATTACATGACGTTTATGTTGACATGCAGGTCATAAATAAATTAAGACAACTCCTATGGCTCCTGCCGGTTGTCATACTCATCGACATGCAAGTCGTGATTCTTATTACAAGAACATGATCAATCTCATACATCACATATATCATTCATCACATCCTTTATTAGATATGGTGTGATCTATGATGTCTCTTACCGATTTACCACTATAGTTTTGGGATTATGCATTAGAGACAGCTGCATTCACGTTAAAAAGGGAACCATCTAAATCCGTTGAGGCGACACCGTATGAACTGTGGTTTGGCAAGAAACCAAAGTTCTCATTTCTTAAAGTTTGAGGTTGCAATGCTTATGTGGAAAAGTTTCAACCTAATAAGCTCAAACCCAAATCGGAGTAGTGCATCTTCATAGGATACCCAATAAAAATGTTGGGTACACCTTCTATCACAGATCCGAAGGCAAGATATTCATTGCTGAGAATGGATCCTTTCTAGAGAAGGAGTTTCTCTCGAAAGAAGTGAGTGGGAGGAAAGTAGAACTTGATGAGGTAACTGTACCTGCTCCCTTATTGGAAAGTAGTTCATCACAGAAATCTGTTCCTGTGACTACTACACCAATTAGTGAGAAAGCTAATGATGATGATCATGTAAACTTCAGATCAAGTTACTACCGAACCTTGTAGGTAAACCAGAGTGAGATCCGCACCAGAGTGGTACGGTAATCCTGTTCTGGAGGTCATGTTGATGGGAAACGTAGCATAAATTCAAAATTTTCCTACGTGTCACCAAGATCTATCTATGGAGTCATCTAGCAACGAGGGAGGAGTGGATCTACATACCCTTGTAGATCGCGCACGGAAGCGTTCAAGAGAACGGGGTTGATGGAGTCGTACTCGTCGTGATCCAAATCACCGATGATCCTAGCGCCGAACGGACGGCACCTCCGCGTTCAACACACGTACGGAGCAGCGACGTCTCCTCCTTCTTGATCCAGCAAGGGGGAAGGAGAGGTTGATGGAGATCCAGCAGCACGACGGCGTGGTGGTGGAAGTAGCGGGATTCCAACAGGGCTTCGCCAAGCGCTGCGGGAGGAGGGAGATGTGTCATGGGAGGGAGAGGGAGGCGCCAGGGCTCTTGTTATGGTTGCCCTCCCTTCCCCCCACTATATATAGGGCCAAGGGAGAGGGGGGACGCAGCCTTTGGCCCTTCCTCCAAGGAAGGGTGCGGCCAGGGAGGAGTCCCTCCTCCCCAAGGCACCTCGGAGGTGCCTTCCCCCTTTAGGACTCTTCCTTTCCCTCTCTCTTGGCGCATGGGCCTCTTGGGGCTGGTGCCCTTGGCCCATATAGGCTAAGGTGCACCCCCTACAGCCCATGTGGCCCCCCGGGGCAGGTGGCCCCACCCGGTGGACCCCCGGGACCCTTCCGGTGGTCCTGGTACAATACCGGTGACCCCGAAACTTGTCCCGATGGTCGAAATAGCACTTCCTATATATAATTCTTTACCTCCGGACCATTCCGGAACTCCTCGTGACGTCCGGGATCTCATCCGGGACTCCGAACAACTTTCGGGTTACCGCATACTAATATCTCTATAACCCTAGCATCACCGAACCTTAAGTGTGTAGACCCTACGGGTTCGGGAGACATGCAGACATGACCGAGATGACTCTCCGGTCAATAACCAACAGTGGGATCTGGATACCCATGTTGGCTCCCACATGTTCCATGATGATCTCATCGGATGAACCACGATGTCAAGGACTTAATCAATCCCGTATACAATTCCCTTTGTCTATCGGTACGACACTTGCCCGAGATTCGATCGTCGGTATCCCGATACCTTGTTCAATCTCGTTACCGGCAAGTCTCTTTACTCGTTCCGTAACACATCATCCCGTGATCAACTCCTTGATCACATTGTGCACATTATGATGATGTCCTACCGAGTGGGCCCAGAGATACCTCTCCGTTTACACGGAGTGACAAATCCCAGTCTCGATTCGTGCCAACCCAACAGACACTTTCGGAGATACCTGTAGTGTACCTTTATAGCCACCCAGTTACGTTGTGACGTTTGGCACACCCAAAGCATTCCTACGGTATCCGGGAGTTGCACAATCTCATGGTCTAAGGAAATGATACTTGACATTAGAAAAGCTTTAGCATACGAACTACACGATCTTGTGCTATGCTTAGGATTGGGTCTTGTCCATCACATCATTCTCCTAATGATGTGATCCCGTTATCAACGACATCCAATGTCCATGGTCAGGAAACCGTAACCATCTATTGATCAACGAGCTAGTCAACTAGAGGCTTACTAGGGACATGGTGTTGTCTATGTATCCACACATGTATCTGAGTTTCCTATCAATACAATTCTAGCATGGATAATAAACGATTATCATGGATAAGGAAATAAATAATAACCAATTTATTATTGCCTCTAGGGCATATTTCCAACACATGTTACTTGACCATGACGAGCGTATGAACTATGAGGAAGTGATGATGAGCCCAGATTCCGCGAAATGGCTTGAGGCCATAAAATCTGAGATGGGATCCATGTATGAGAACAAAGTGTGGACTTTGGTTGACTTGCCCGATGATCACCAAGCCATAAAAAATAAATGGATCTTCAAGAGGAAGATGGACGATGATAGTAGTGTTACTATCTACAAAGCTAGAATTGTCGCAAAAGGTTTTCGACAAGTTCAAGGTGTTGACTACGATGGGAGTTTCTCACTCGTATCTATGCTTAAGTCTGTCAGAATCATGTTAGCAATTGCCACATTTTATGAAATCTGGCAAATGGATAAACAAAACTACATTCCTTAATGGATTTATTAAAGAAGAGTTGTATATGATGCAACCAGAAGGTTTTGTCAATCCTAAAGGTGCTAACAAAATATGCAAGCTCCAGCGATCCATCTATGGACTGGTGCAAGCATCTCGGAGTTGGAATATACGCTTTGATAAGTTGATCAAAGCATATAGTTTTATACAGACTTGCGGTGAAGCCTGTATTTACAAGAAAGTGAGTGGGAGCACTACAGCATTTCTGATAAGTATATGTGAATGACATATTGTTGATCGGAGATAATGTAGAATTATTCTGCAAAGCATAAAGGAATGTTTGAAAGGAGTTTTTCAAAGAAAGACCTCGGTGAAGCTGCTTACATATTGAGCATCAAGATCTATAGAGATAGATCAAGACGCTTGATAAGTTTTTTCAATGAGTACATACCTTGACAAGATTTTGAAGTAGTTCAAAATGGAACAATCAAAGAAGGAGTTCTTGCCTGTGTTACAAGGTGTGAAGTTGAGTAAGACTCAAAACCCGACCACGGCAGAAGATAGAGAGAGAATGAAAGTCATTCCCTATGCCTCAGCCATAGGTTCTATAAAGTATGCCATGCTGTGTACCAGACCTATTGTATACCCTGCCCTGAGTTTGGCAAAGGGAGTACAATAGTGATCTAGGAGTAGATCACTGGACATTGGTCAAAATTATCCTTAGTGGAATAAGGATATGTTTCTCGATTATGGAGGTGACAAAAGGTTCGTCGTAAAGGGTTACGTCGATGCAAGTTTTCACACTGATCCAAATGACTCAAAGTCTCAATCTGGATACATATTGAAAGTGGGAGCAATTAGCTAGAGTAGCTTAGTGCAGAGCATTCTTGACATAGAAATTTTCAAAATACTTACGGATCTGAATGTGGCAGACCCGTTGACTAAACTTCTCTCAGAAGCAAAACATGATCACACCTTAGTACTCTTTGGGTGTTAATCACATAGCGATGTGAACTAGATTATTGACTCTAGTAAACCCTTTGGGTGTTGGTCACATGTCAATGTGAACTATGGGTGTTAATCACATGGTGATGTGAAGTATTGGTATTAAATCACATGGCGATGTGAACTAGATTATTGACTCTAGTGCAAGTGGGAGACTGAAGGAAATATGCCCTAGAGGCAATAATAAAGTTATTATTTATTTCCTTATATCATGATAAATGTTTATTATTCATGCTAGAATTGTATTAACCGGAAACATAAAACATGTGTGAATACATAGACAAACAGAGTGTCACTAGTATGCCTCTACTTGATTAGCTCGTTGATCAAAGATGGTTATGTTTCCTAACCATAGACATGAGTTGTGATTTGATTAACGGGATCACATCATTAGGAGAATGATGTGATTGACTTGACCTATTCCGTTAGCATAGCACTTGATCGTTTAGTTTGTTGCTATTGCTTTCTTCATAACTTATACATGTTCCTATGACTATGAGATTATGCAACTCCCGTTTACCGGAGGAACACTTTGTGTGCTACCAAACGTCACAACATAACTGGGTGATTATAAAGGTGCTCTACAGGTGCTCCGGAGGTACTTGTTGGGTTGGTATATTTCGAGATTAGGATTTGTCACTCCGATTGTCGGAGAGGTATCTCTGGGCCCTCTCGGTAATGCACATCACTTAAGCCTTGCAAGCATTACAACTAATAAGTTAGTTGCGGGATGATGTATTACGGAACGAGTAAAAGAGACTTGTCGGTAATGAGATTGAACTAGGTATTGAGATACCGACGATCGAATCTATTGGGTTTCGTAGTAATTTCAAAAAATTTCCTACGCACACGCAAGATCATGTGATGCATAGCAACGAGGGGAAGAGTGTTGTCTACGTACCCAACGCAGACCGACTGCGGAAGCGATGGCACGATGTAGAGGAAGTAGTCGTACGTCTTCACGATCCAACCGATCAAGCACCGAAGCTACGGCACCTCCGAGTTCGAGCACACGTTCAGCTCGATGACGATCCCCGGACTCCGATCCAGCAAAGTGTCAAGGAAGAGTTTCGTCAGCACGACGGCGTGGTGACGATCTTGATGAACTACAGCAGCAGGGCTTCGCCTAAACTCCGCTACAGTATTATCGAGGTATATGGTGGCAGGGGGCACCGCACACGGCTAAGGAATAGATCACGTGGATCAACTTGTGTGTCTTTGGGGTGCCTCTACCTCAGTATATAAAGGAGCCAAGGGGGGAGGGGGCGCCGGCCAGGAGGAGAGGGCGCAGGAGGAGTCCTACTCTAGGACTCCCCTCCAATCCTATTCCAACTAGGATTCCCCGAGGGGGAAAGAGGGAGAGGGGTGGCCGGCCACCTCTCCTAGTCCTAATAGTACTAGGGGAAGGGGGGAGGCGCGCAGCCCTTGTGGACATCCCTTTCACCTTTCCACTAAGGCCCATGAAGGCCCATATGGCTCCCGGGGGGTTCCGGTAACCTCCCGGTAACCCGGTAAAATCCCGATTTCACCCGGAACACTTCCGATATCCAAACATAGGCTTCCAATATATCAATCTTTACGTCTCGACCATTTCGAGACTCCTCGTCATGTCCGTGATCACATCCGGGACTCCGAACAACCTTCGGTACATCAAAATGCATAAACTCATAATGAAACTGTCATCGTAACCTTAAGCGTGCGGACTCTACGGGTTCGAGAACAATGTAGACATGACCGAGACACGTCTCCGGTCAATAACCAATAGCAGGACCTGGATGCCCATATTGGCTCCTACATATTCTACGAAGATCTTTATCGGTCAGACCGCATAACAACATACGTTGTTCCCTTTGTCATCGGTATGTTACTTGCCCGAGATTCGATCGTCGGTATCCAATACCTAGTTCAATCTCGTTACCGGCAAGTCTCTTTACTCATTCCGTAATACATCATCTCACAACTAACATATTAGTTGTAATGCTTGCAAGGCTTATGTGATGTGTATTACCGAGAGGGCCCAGAGATACCTCTCTGACAATCGGAGTGACAAATCCTAATCTCGAAATACGCCAACCCAACATCTACCTTTGGAGACACCTGTAATGCTCCTTTATAATCACCCAGTTACGTTGTGACGTTTGGTAGCACCCAAAGTGTTCCTCCGGTAAACGGGAGTTGCATAATCTCATAGTCATAGGAACATGTATAAGTCATGAAGAAAGCAATAGCAACATACTAAACGATCGGGTGCTAAGCTAATGGAATGGGTCATGTCAATCAGATCATTCAACTAATGATGTGACCTCGTTAATCAAATAACAACTCATTGTTCATGGTTAGGAAACATAACCATCTTTGATTAACGAGCTAGTCAAGTAGAGGCATACTGGTGACACTTTGTTTGTCTATGTATTCACACATGTATTATGTTTCCGGTTAATACAATTCTAGCATGAATAATAAACATTTATCATGATTATAAGGAAATAAATAATAACTTTATTATTGCCTCTAGGGCATATTTCCTTCAGTCTCCCGCTTGCACTAGAGTCAATAATCTAGATTACACTGTAATGATTCTAACACCCATGGAGCTTTGGTGCTGATCATGTTTTGCTCGTGGAAGAGGCTTAGTCAACGGGTCTGCAACATTCAGTTCCATATGTATCTTGCAAATCTCTATGTCTCCCACCTGGACTAGATCCCGGATGGAATTGAAGCGTCTCTTGATGTGTTTGGTCCTTTTGTGAAATCTGGATTCCTTTGCCAAGGCAATTGCACCAGTATTGTCACAAAAGATTTTCATTGGACCCGATGCATTAGGTATGACACCTAGATCGGATATGAACTCCTTCATCCAGACTCCTTCGTTTGCTGCTTCTGAAGCAGCTATGTACTCTGCTTCACATGTAGATCCCGCTACGACGCTTTGTTTAGAACTGCACCAACTGACAGCTCCACCGTTTAATGTAAACACGTATCCGGTTTGCGATTTAGAATCGTCCGGATCAGTGTCAAAGCTTGCATCAACGTAACCTTTTACGGTGAGCTCTTTGTCACCTCCATATACGAGAAACATATCCTTAGTCCTTTTCAGGTATTTCAGGATGTTCTTCACCGCTGTCCAGTGATCCACTCCTGGATTACTTTGGTACCTCCCTGCTAAACTTATAGCAAGACACACATCATGTCTGGTACACAGCATTGCATACATGATAGATCCTATGGCTGATGCATAGGGAACATCTCTCATATTCTCTCTACCTTCTGCAGTGGTCGGGCATTGAGTCTTACTCAACTTCACACCTTGTAACACAGGCAAGAACCCTTTCTTTGCTTGATCCATTTTGAACTTCTTCAAAATTTTGTCAAGGTATGTGCTTTGTGAAAGTCCAATTAAGCGTCTTGATCTATCTCTATAGATCTTAATGCCTAATATGTAAGCAGCTTCACCGAGGTCTTTCATTGAAAAACTTTTATTCAAGTATCCCTTTATGCTATCCAGAAATTCTATATCATTTCCAATTAGCAATATGTCATCCACATATAATATCAGAAATGCTACAGAGCTCCCACTCACTTTCTTGTAAATACAGGCTTCTCCGAAAGTCTGTATAAAACCAAATGCTTTGATCACACTATCAAAACGTTTATTCCAACTCCGAGAGGCTTGCACAAGTCCATATATGGATTGCTGGAGCTTGCACACTTTGTTAGCTCCCTTTGGATCGACAAAACCTTCCGGTTGTATCATATACAACTCTTCTTCCAGAAATCCATTCAGGAATGCAGTTTTGACATCCATCTGCCAAATTTCATAATCATAAAATGCGGCAATCGCTAACATGATTCGGACGGACTTAAGCATCGCTACGGGTGAGAAGGTCTCATCGTAGTCAATCCCTTGAACTTGCCGAAAACCTTTTGTGACAAGTCGAGCTTTGTAGACAGTAACATTACCATCAGCGTCAGTCTTCTTCTTAAAGATCCATTTATTTTCAATTGCTTGCCGATCATCGGGCAAGTCAACCAAAGTCCATACTTTGTTCTCATACATGGATCCCATCTCAGATTTCATGGCTTCAAGCCACTTTGCGGAATCTGGGCTCACCATCGCTTCTTCATAGTTCGTAGGTTCATCATGATCTAGTATCATGACTTCCAGAACAGGATTATCGTACCACTCTGGTGCGGATCTTACTCTGGTTGATCTACGAGGTTCAGTAGTATCTTGATCTGAAGTTTCATGATCATTATCATTGGCTTCCTCACTAACTGGTGTAGGTGTCACTGAAACAGTTTTCTGTGATGAACTACTTTCCAGTAAGGGAGCAGGTACAGTTACCTCGTCAAGTTCTACTTTCCTTCCACTCACTTCTTTCGAGAGAAACTCCTTCTCTAGAAAGGATACATTCTTGGCAACGAATGTTTTGCCTTCGGATCTGTGATAGAAGGTGTACCCAACAGTCTCCTTTGGGTATCCTATGAATACACATTTCTCCGATTTGGGTTCGAGCTTATCAGGTTGAAGCTTTTTCACATAAGCATCACAGCCCCAAACTTTAAGAAACGACAACTTTGGTTTCTTGCCAAACCACAGTTCATAAGGCGTCGTCTCAACGGATTTTGATGGTGCCCTATTTAACGTGAATGCGGCCGTCTCTAGAGCATAACCCCAAAACGATAGCGGTAAATCAGTAAGAGACATCATAGATCGCACCATATCCAGTAAAGTACGATTATGATGTTCAGACACACCATTACGCTGTGGTGTTCCGGGTGGCGTGAGTTGCGAAACTATTCCACAGTTTTTCAAATGTACACCAAACTCGTAACTCAAATATTCTCCTCCACGATCAGATCGTAGAAACTTTATTTTCTTGTTACGATGATTTTCAACTTCACTCTGAAATTCTTTGAACCTTTCAAATGTTTCAGATTTATGTTTCATTAAGTAGATATACCCATATCTGCTTAAATCATCTGTGAAGGTCAGAAAATAACGATATCCGCCACGAGCCTCAATATTCATCGGACCACATACATCGGTATGTATGGTTTCCAACAAATCTGTTGCTCTCTCCATAGTACCGGAGAACGGTGTTTTAGTCATCTTGCCCATGAGGCACAGTTCGCAAGTACCAAGTGATTCATAATCAAGTGGTTCCAAAAGTCCATCAGTATGGAGTTTCTTCATGCGCTTTATACCGATATGACCTAAACGACAGTGCCACAAATAAGTTGCACTTTCATTATCAACTCTGCATCTTTTGGCTTCAACATTATGAATATGTGTATTACTACTATCGAGATTCAATAAGAATAGACCACTCTTCAAGGGTGCATGACCATAAAAGATATTACTCATATAAATAGAACAACCATTATTCTCTGATTTAAATGAATAACCGTCTCGCATTAAACAAGATCCAGATATAATGTTCATGCTCAATGCTGGCACCAAATAACAATTATTTAGGTCTAATATTAATCCCGAAGGTAGATGTAGAGGTAGCGTGCCGACCGCGATCACATCGACTTTGGAACCGTTTCCCACGCGCATCGTCACCTCGTCCTTTGCCAGTGCCCGCTTATTCCGTAGTCCCTGTTTCGAGTTGCAAATATTAGCAACAGAACCAGTATCAAATACCCAGGTGCTACTGCGAGCTCTAGTAAGGTACACATCAATAACATGTATATCACATATACCTTTGTTCACCTTGCCATCCTTCTTATCCGCCAAATACTTGGGGCAGTTCCGCTTCCAGTGACCAGTCTGCTTGCAGTAGAAGCACTCAGTTTCAGGCTTAGGTCCAGACTTGGGTTTCTTCTCCTGAGCAGCAACTTGCTTGCTGTTCTTCTTGAAGTTCCCCTTCTTCTTCCCTTTGCCCTTTTTCTTGAAACTAGTGGTTTTATTAACCATCAACACTTGATGCTCCTTTTTGATTTCTACCTCCGCAGCTTTCAGCATTGCGAAGAGCTCGGGAATAGTCTTGTTCATCCCTTGCATATTATAGTTCATCACGAAGCTCTTGTAGCTTGGTGGCAGTGATTGGAGAATTCTGTCAATGATGCAATCATCCAGAAGATTGACTCCCAATTGAATCAAGTGATTATTATACCCAGACATTTTGAGTATATGCTCACTGACAGAACTGTTCTCCTCCATCTTGCAGCTATAGAACTTATTGGAGACTTCATATCTCTCAATCCGGGCATTTGCTTGAAATATTAACTTCAACTCCTGGAACATCTCATATGCTCCATGACGTTCAAAACGTCGGTGAAGTCCCGATTCTAAGCCGTAAAGCATGGCACACTGAACTATCGAGTAGTCATCAGCTTTGCTCTGCCAGACGTTCATAACATCTGGTGTTGCTCCAGCAGCAGGCCTGGCACCTAGCGGTGCTTCCAGGACGTAATTCTTCTGTGCAGCAATGAGGATAATCCTCAAGTTACGGACCCAGTCCGTGTAATTGCTACCATCATCTTTCAACTTTTCTTTCTCAAGGAACGCATTAAAATTCAACGGAACAACAACACGAGCCATCTATCTACAATCAACATAAACAAGCAAGATACTATCAGGTACTAAGTTCATGATAAATTTAAGTTCAATTAATCATATTACTTAAGAACTCCCACTTAGATAGACATCCCTCTAATCTTCTAAGTGATTACGTGATCCAAATCAACTAATCCATAACCGATCATCACGTGAGATGGAGTAGCTTTCAATGGTGAACATCTTTTATGTTGATCATATCTACTATATGATTCACGCTCGACCTTTCGGTCTCCGTGTTCCGAGGCCATATCTGCATATGCTAGGCTCGTCAAGTTTAACCTGAGTATTCTGCGTGTGCAAAACTGGCTTGCACCCGTTGTAGATGGACGTAGAGCTTATCACACCCGATCATCACGTGGTGTCTGGGCACGACGAACTTTGGCAACGGTGCATACTCAGGGAGAACACTTCTTGATAATTTAGTGAGAGATCATCTTATAATGCTACCGTCAATCAAAGCAAGATAAGATGCATAAAAAGATAAACATCACATGCAATCAATATAAGTTATATGATATGGCCATCATCATCTTGTGCTTGTGATCTCCATCTCCGAAGCACCGTCATGATCACCATCGTCACCGGCGCGACACCTTGATCTCCATCGTAGCATCGTTGTCGTCTCGCCAATCTTATGCTTCCATGACTATCACTACCGTTTAGTAATAAAGTAAAGCATTACATCGCGATTGCATTGCATACAATAAAGCGACAACCATATGGCTCCTGCCAGTTGCCGATAACTCGGTTACAAAACATGATCATCTCATACAATAAAATTCAGCATCATGCCTTGACCATATCACATCACAACATGCCCTGCAAAAACAAGTTAGACGTCCTCTACTTTGTTGTTGCATGTTTTACGTGGCTGCTACGGGCTTAAGTAAGAACCAATCTCACCTACGAATCAAAACCACAACGATAGTTTGTCAAATAGACTCCGTTTTAACCTTCTCAAGGACCGGGCGTAGTCACACTCGGTTCAACTAAAGTTGGAGAGACAGTCGCCCGCAAGCCATCTATGTTCAAAGCACGTCGAGGGAACCGGTCTCGCGTAAGCGTACGCGTAAGGTTGGTCCGGGTCGTCTCGTCCAACAATACCGCCGAACCAAAGTATTACATGCTGGTAGGCAGTATGACTTGTATCGTCCACAACTCACTTGTGTTCTACTCGTGCATATAACATCAACATAGATAACCTAGGCTCGGATGCCACTGTTGGGTTTCGTAGTAATTTCAAAAAATTTCCTACGCACACGCAAGATCATGTGATGCATAGCAACGAGGGGAAGAGTGTTGTCTACGTACCCAACGCAGACCGACTGCGGAAACGATGACACGACGTAGAGGAAGTAGTCGTACGTCTTCACGATCCAACCGATCAAGCACCGAAGCTACGACACCTCCGAGTTCGAGCACACGTTCAGCTCGATGACGATCCCCGGACTCCGATCCAGCAAAGTGTCGGGGAAGAGTTTCGTCAGCACGACGGCGTGGTGACGATCTTGATGAACTACAGTAGCAGGGCTTCGCCTAAACTCCGCTACAGTATTATCGAGGTATATGGTGGCAGGGGGCACCGCACACGGCTAAGGAATAGATCACGTGGATCAACTTGTGTGTCTTTGGGGTGCCTCTACCTCAGTATATAAAGGAGCCAAGGGGGGAGGGGGCGCCGGCCAGGAGGAGAGGGTGCAGGAGGAGTCCTACTCCTTCCGGGAGTAGGACTCCCCTCCAATCCTATTCCAACTAGGATTCCCCGAGGGGGAAAGAGGGAGAGGGGTGGCCGGCCACCTCCCCTAGTCCTAATAGGACTAGGGGAAGGGGGGAGGCGCGCAGCCCTTGTGGGCATCCCTTTCACCTTTCCACTAAGGCCCATGAAGGCCCATATGGCTCCCGGAGGGTTCCGGTAACCTCCCGGTAACCCGGTAAAATCCCGATTTCACCCGGAACACTTCCGATATCCAAACATAGGCTTCCAATATATCAATCTTCACGTCTCGACCATTTTGAGACTCCTCGTCATGTCCGTGGTCACATCCGGGACTCCGAACAACCTTCGGTACATCAAAATGCATAAACTCATAATGAAACTGTCATCGTAACCTTAAGCGTGCGGACCCTACGGGTTCGAGAACAATGTAGACATGACCGAGACACGTCTCCAGTCAATAACCAATAGCGGGACCTGGATGCCCATATTGGCTCCTACATATTCTACGAAGATCTTTATCGGTCAGACCGCATAACAACATACGTTGTTCCCTTTGTCATCGGTATGTTACTTGCCCGAGATTCGATCGTCGGTATCCAATACCTAGTTCAATCTCGTTACCGGCAAGTCTCTTTACTCGTTCCGTAATACATCATCTCACAACTAACATATTAGTTGTAATGCTTGCAAGGCTTATGTGATGTGTATTACCGAGAGGGCCCAGAGATACCTCTCCGACAATCGGAGTGACAAATCCTAATCTCGAAATACGCCAACCCAACATCTACCTTTGGAGACACCTGTAATGCTCCTTTATAATCACCCAGTTACGTTGTGACGTTTGGTAGCACCCAAAGTGTTCCTCCGGTAAACGGGAGTTGCATAATCTCATAGTCATAGGAACATGTATAAGTCATGAAGAAAGCAATAGCAACATACTAAACGATCGAGTGCTAAGCTAATGGAATGGGTCATGTCAATCAGATCATTCAACTAATGATGTGACCTCGTTAATCAAATAACAACTCATTGTTCATGGTTAGAAAACATAACCATCTTTGATTAACGAGCTAGTCAAGTAGAGGCATACTAGTGACACTGTGTTTGTCTATGTATTCACACATGTATTATGTTTCCGGTTAATACAATTCTAGCATGAATAATAAACATTTATCATGATTATAAGGAAATAAATAATAACTTTATTATTGCCTCTAGGGCATATTTCCTTCAGAATCTCGGGCAAGTAACATACCGATGACAAAGGGAACAACGTATGTTGTTATGCGGTCTGACCGATAAAGATCTTCGTAGAATATGTGGGAGCCAATATGAGCATCCAGGTTCCGCTATTGGTTATTGACCAGAGACGTGTCTCGGTCATGTCTACATTGTTCTCGAACCTGTAGGGTCCGCACGCTTAAGGTTTCGATGACAGTTATATTATGAGTTTATGAGTTTTGATGTACCGAAGGAGTTCGGAGTCCCGGATGAGATCAGGGACATGACGAGGAGTCTCGAAATGGTCGAGACATAAAGATTTATATATTGGACGACTATATTCGGACATCAGAAAGGTTCCGAGTGATTCGGGTATTTTTCGGAGTACCAGAGAGTTACGGGAATTCGCCGGGGAGTATATGGGCCTTATTGGGCCATACGGGAATAGAGGAGAGAGGCCAAAAGGAAGGAGGCGCGCGCCCCCCCTCTGGCCCGAATTGGACAAGGGGTGCAGCCCACTTTTCCTTGTTCCTCTCCCGCTCTTTCCTTCTCTCCTACTCCAACAAGGGAAGGAGGAGTCCTACTCCCTGTGGGAGTAGGACTCCCCCCTTGGCGCACCCTCCTCCTAGGCCGGCCGCCTCCCTCCCTTGCTCCTTTATATATGAGGGCAGGGGGGCACCCCATAGACACAACAGTTGTTTATTGATCTCTTAGCTGTGTGCGGTGCCCTCCTCCACCATAATCCTCGATAATATCGTAGTGGTGCTTAGGCGAAGCCCTACGACAGTAGAACATCAAGATCATCACCACACCGTCATGCTGACGGAACTCTTCCCCGACATTCTGCTGGATCGGAGTCCGGGGATCGTCATCGAGCTGAACGTGTGCTAGAACTCGTAGGTGCTGTAGTTTCGGTGCTTGATCGGTCGGGCCGTGAAGACGTACGACTACATCAACCGCGTTGTACTAACGCTTCCGCTTTCGGTCTACGAGGGTACGTAGACACCACTCTCCCCTCTCGTTGCTATGCATCACCATGATCTTGCGTGTGTGTAGGAATTTTTTTGAAATTGCTATGTTCCCCAACAAGACTTTGTTGCTAGGAAACATGGTAAAGAAAGAGAGCCTTGGGTTCAGAAACCCATGCCTTTTCCTCCCAAACCATCCAAGAAAAAGGATGATGAGGATTTTGAGCGCTTTGCTGAAATGATTAGACCTATCTTCTTGCGTATGCGATTAATTGATATGCTCAAAACCAATCCTTATGCTAAGTACATGAAAGATATAATTACAAATAAAAGAAAGATACCGGAAGCTGAAATTTCCACCATGCTTACTAATTATACTTTTAAGGGTGAAATACCATAGAAACTTGGAGATCCAGGAGTACCCACTATACCATGCTCCATTAAAAGAAATTATGTTAAACTGCTTTATGTGATCTTGGAGCCGGTGTTAGTGTTATGCCTCTCTCTTTATATTGTAGACTTGATTTGAATAAGTTGACACCTACTGAAATATCTTTGCAAATGGCTGATAAATCAACTGCTATACCTGTCGGTATTTGTGAGGATGTGCCTGTTGTAGTTGCAAACGTTACTATTTTAACAGACTTTGTTATTCTTGATATTCCCGAGGACGATAGTATGTCTATTATTCTTGGAAGACCCTTTTTGAATACTGTAGGGGCTTTTATTGATTGCACTAAAGGCAATGTCATTTTTCATGTTAATGGTAATGAGCACACGGTACACTTTCCAAGGAAACAACCTCAAGTTCATAGTATCAACTCTATTGGAAAAATCCCATCGATTATATTTGGAGGTTTTGAATTTCCTCTTCCTACTGTCAAGAAGAAATATGATATTCTTATTATTGGGTATGTGCATACCCCCGTTGAGGTAACATAGTGTTATTCGAAGTTTCTCCGGTTCCATGTTATTCGGAATGAGTTCGTTAACAAGACTTGATCAACCTTGTTAGTGGATTCCTTTTGATGAGCATGAGATGGATGAAACTAGAAGGCACAACCTTCTGTACCCCACTTTTAATTTCTATTATTTATATTAAATAAAATAAAAATAAATATTTTTTGTCTGTTATCTGATTATCCGTGCAATATAAAAATACCACGAAAATAAAAGTTCTTCAAATGCCCTGAATTTAAATATGATTTTTTCCAGAATATTTGAGAATATTTGGCACTGAGAACACA
>NC_041390.1:432968565-432981329 GCF_002162155.2 Triticum dicoccoides
CTGCCCACGAGGGTGGAGGGCGCGCCCTACCCCCCTGGGCGCGCCCCCTACCTCGTGGGCCCACAGTGGCCCTCCTCCACTTATTCCTACACCCGCACATTTCTTCTTCCTCCCACAAACACGAATATCCAGCTCAAGCATGAGTTCTAGCTCATCTTGCTGCCATTTTCGATCTCCTTGCTCAAAGCACCTCTCACAAAACTGCTTTGGGAGATTGTTCCTTGGTATGTGACTCCTTCATTGGTCCAATTAGTTTTTGTTCTAGTGCTTTATACATTGCAAATTTTTGCTGCTTAGGTGACCCTGTTCTTGAGCTTGCATGTCAAATTTATATGGTTCCAAGTAGTTTTGATGCATGATATAGGCTCTAGGCACTTGTAGGAGTAGTTGCTATCAATATTATTGAGTTTGGTTTACTTTTATTTTGAAGTTACTAAAAATTTCAGAAATTTTTCAGAGGAAGAAATATGCTTAGGAAAATGTTCCAAGGTGGTTCTTCAAGGAAGCAAGGACTTAGGCTTGCAATGCGTGATGCTGATGATGACCCACCAAGAGACGCTCCAGTGCGTCCTTGTGAATGGCCTTCTAAGAACTTTATGGATCGAGCGGGAATTAAGGAAGAATTTAACGCATATTTGCGTAACGCTGATCTTGTGAGCTTCGAGGAAGAGAAGTGCAGCCAATATCACAACCTCATCAATACCTTTGTGAGGAGGTTTGAATTTTCAACTTCACGTAATTCTCCAACTGTCCTGTTTGATCTTTATGAAAATTCTTATACTATGGACTTAGAGGATTTTACCACTGCTTGCAAACTTCCACAATGGGGTAGTATAAGGGATCCTCGCAAATCTGAATTTAGAGATTTTCTTGCTAGTATAACTGTGGGAGAATCTAGAGATATAACACAAGCCACTATAGGGAGCATTCACTTTCCCGCTATACTTTATTTTGCTCTCTTTATAGGTAGATGCATTAATGGTAAAGATGAGGCATGTCACATGTGTGTCCCCGATCTCAGTATTCTTAGGAGTGCTGTGTTAGGAGATAAATCTTATAATTTGGGAGCCATTATTGCACGTAGGTTGCATCTTAATAGATTTAATGGAGATTTCTTTGGAGGAATTTATGCAACCCGCATAGCTAATTTTCTTGGTATAGCCATACGCGAAGATGATATTGAATTACCTCCTGCTTACCTAGACTTTAATGCTATGGTTCACCACCAGTTTGTCGAGAGGAATGAATCACCTCTCCAGTACCGACTAATCTTTGACAGACATTGTGCTGTCCATATTACTCTCCCTGCTCCTGCCTTCTTTGATCATCAGGCAAAAGGAAGATATACTATTACCAGAGAGGAGGCAGATGAGTACGAGAGGAGAGCAGAATCCGCTCGTCGCCACGCTACAGCTCAGCAGGCGATAGCCGCCGCATCTCACTACGACCCCAACTATTATTATGGATATCCACCAGGCCAGCCGTGGCCATAGACCAACTTAGGCCAAAAGCCTTAGCTTGGGGGAGTACGTATTTCCCACCGACATTACATTTATGTTCACACACTCATTGCTAGATGTCGGTGCTCATACTTTTTCATTGTATCATCCATGCTAGTTTATTTTCCTTTTTATGCTTTCTTCTTGTGTGTTTAAGAAACCTTAAGAAAAACCAAAACATTAGTTGTAGCTTTTAGTTAGTTTAATTTCCATGCTTGTAGTAGTAATTAAAAAGAAAACCCAAAAAGATTTCCTGTTCTTCTCTTGCTTGTTGGGAGCTTTCCCATGTAAATAGTTTTACTTCTTTTCTTTTCTTTTCTTTTCTTTGGGGGTCGATAGGAGAAGACCATAATTAAATTGTTGAAGTGGCTCTTATATGCATTATTGTTGATCTGACAAAAGAGCCCATATTGCCTTGTCTTCTCCTGTTTATTGAATGCTTGCAGATTCCAGCTTAGTCCAATGCACGCGCACTATTATTATTATTCACATCGTTCGGTCATGCAAGTGAAAGGCAATTATGACGATATATGATGGACTGAATGAGATGAGAAAAACTGGTATGAACTCGACCTCTTTTGTTTTTGTAAATATGATTAGTTCATCATTCCTGATTCAGCCTATTATGGATAAACATGTTTGCAATGACAACTAGAGATCATAGTTCCTTGTGCCATGCTTGATTAGCTATGAGTCATAATGGTTTACCTTGCGTGCCAACATGCTATTGAGATGATTATGATGTGGTATGATAGGGTGGTATCCTCCTCTGAATGATTTAAGTGACTTGACTTGGCGCATGTTCATGCATGTAGTTGAAACAAAATCAACATAGCCTTCACGATATTTATGTTTATGGTGTATTATATCCTACTCATGCTTGCATTCGGTGTTGATTAATTTTAATGCATGTTCATGACTGTTGTCGCTCTCTAGCTGGTCGCTTCCCAGTCTTTTGCTAGCCTTCACCTGTACTAAGCGGGAATACTGCTTGTGCATCCAATCCCTTAAACCCCAAAGTTATTCCAGAAGAGTCCACTATACCTACCTATATACGGTATCTACCTGCCGTTCCAAGTAAATTTGTATGTGCCAAACTCTAAACCTTCAAATAAATATCCTGTTTTGTATGCTCGAATAGCTCATGTATCAACTAGGCTGTCCATATCTTCCATGTTAGGCGGGTTATTCTCAAGAAGAGTGGACTCCGCTCCTCACTCACGAGATAAATGGCTGGTCACCGGGATGCCCAGTCCCATGCTTTATGCAAACTAAATCAAAATAATTGCAAACAAAACTCCCCCTGGGACTCTTGTTAGTTGGAGGCACTCGTTGTTTCGAGCAAGCCATGGATTGATGCTTGTTGGTGGAAGGGGGAGTATAAACTTTACCATTCTATTTGGGAACCGCCTATAATGTGTGTAGCATGGAAGATATTGCCATCTGTTGGTTGTTATGTTGACAATGAAAGTATAACGCTCAAAATATTATTCACCTCTGTTTCAAAACCGAGCTCCGGCACCTCTACAAATCCCTGCTTCCCTCTGCGAAGGGCCTATCTATTTACTTTTATGCTGAGTCATCATCCTCTTATTAAAAATCACCAGTTGGAGAGCACCGCTGTCATTTGCATTCATTACTGTTAGTTTACATTGAGTATGACTTGACTGGATCTCTTTTACCATGAATTACAATGTCTAGTCAGTCCTTGGTCTTTAAAGGTGCTCTGCATTTATGTTTTGCGGTCTCAGAAAGGTCTAGCGAGATACCACCTTGTTATATCATATTATGATTGTTTTGAGAAAGTTTGTCATCCGAGATTTATTATTATTGCTCGCTAGTTTATTATGCTATTGATATGAGTAAACTTGAGACCTAAGCGTTATTGTGAATGTGGTTAGTTATAATCTTTGCTGAAAACTTGAATGCTGGCTTTACATATTTACAACAACAAGAGCAAACAGAGTTTGTAAAAGTTCTTATTTATCACTTTCAGTTTATCAACTGAAATGCTTGAGGACAAGCTAAGGTTTAAGCCTGGGGGAGTTGATATGTCTCCGTCGTATCTAATTTTCCAAACACTTTTGCCCTTGTTTTGGACTCTAACTTGCATGATTTGAATGGAACTAACCCGGACTGACGCTGTTTTCAGCAGAATTACCATGGTGTTATTTATGTGCAGAAACAAACGTTCTCAAAATGACATGAAACTTCACGTTGCAACTTTTCAAAAAATGTAAAAAATACCTGCAAAAGATGAAGGCCAGGGGGCCCACCACCTGTCCACGAGGGTGGGGGGGGGGCGCCCCCTACCTCGTGCCCCCTAATGCCTCTCCGACTCCAACTCCAACTCTATATATTGTGTTTCGTGGAGAAAAAAATCAGAGAGAAGAACTCATTGCGTTTTACGATACGGAGCCGCCACCAAGCCCTAAAACCTCTCGGGAGGGCTGATCTGGAGTCCGTTCGGGGCTCCGGAAAGGGGAATTCGTTGCCATCATCATCATCAACCATCCTCCACCACCAATTTCATGATGCTCACCGCCATGCATGAGTAATTCCATCATAGGCTTGCTGGACGGTGATGGGTTGGATGGGATCTATCATGTAATTGAGTTAGTTTTGTTAGGGTTTGATCCCTAGTATCCACTATGTTCTTAGATTGATGTTGCTATGACTTTGCTATGCTTAATGCTTGTCACTAGGGCCCGAGTGCCATGATTTCAGATCTGAACCTATTATGTTTTCATCAATATATGAGAGTTCTTGATCCTATCTTGTAAGTCTATAGTCACCTATTATGTGTTATGATCCGTTAACCCCGAAGTGACAATAATCAGGATACTTACCGGTGATGACCGTAGTTTGAGGAGTTCATGTATTCACTATGTGTTAATGCTTTTTTTCGGTACTCTATTAAAAGGAGGCCTTAACATCCCTTAGTTTCCGTAAGGACCCCGCTGCCACGGGGGGGGGGGGGGGTAGGACAAAAGATGTCATTTAAGTTCTTTTCCATAAGCACGTATGACTATATTCGGAATACATGCCTACATTAGATCAATGAACCGGAGCTAGTTCTGTGTCACTCTAGGTTACAACTGTTACATGATGAACTGCATCCGGCATAATTCTCTACCACCAATCCATCGCCTACGAGTTTTCCATATATTGTTCTCCGCTTATTTACTTTCCCGTTGCTATTGCTATCATCACTACAAAATACCAAAAACATTACTTTTACTACTGTTACCTTTTGCTACCGTTATCACTACTATCATATTACTTTGCTACTAAACACTTTGCTGCAGATATTAAGTTTCCAGGTGTGGTTGAATTGACAACTCAACTGCTAATACTTGAGAGTATTCTTTGGCTCCCCTTGTGTCGAATCAATAAATTTGGGTTGAATACTCTACCCTCGAAAACTGTTGGGATCCCCTATACTTGTGGGTTATCATAGTCCTTCATTGATTCAGTTTACCTACCTGAAGTGACCCCTAAAAATGTTTGAACACATTGAAGACAATGGTGGTCTGTGAAGAGATTCACATTGAAGACTATGACATGAGAAGACATCGTATGAAGACTATGGAGTACAAAGACATAGTTTTTTCGTAGTTTCCTTTTCTTCTTTGTTGAGTCATAGGAACCACCGTACTGTTAAGTGGGGTCCAAGTGAACAAAGTCAGAGTGACTGAAGTGATGCTCAACCAAATCCTATATCTTCGAGCGAAGACAATGAGAGCAAATCTTATCCAAAGCTGGATGAGTCAACTTTACTTGTAGCCCAAGTCAAGCTGCCGCGTGCATTTGAAATCTGACCATTCGACACGTGTCAGTTCCTTAGTGACCCAGGGTCATTGCGAACAAATCAGGCCGGGTTGCCTCCTGGCTATAAATAACCCACCCCCTACACCATAGATTGGTGGCTGCTCAGAGTTAGTGCACAACTTTGTCGTTTGAGAGCAAACCACCTCCGAAGCATTTGAGAGAGATCCTTGGAAGGACAAAGCCCAAAACACTCAGAGCCAAAGAGTGTTAGGCATCACTGAAGTCTTTCTGTCTGCGTGACCTGAAGACTTGTTACACTTGAGGACTGTGAATCCTCTAGCCGGTTAGGCGTCGCGTTCTGAGCATCCAAGAGTCATTGTGGATCGCCGGTGAACGAAGTCTGTGAAGGTTTGGAAGTCTATCTTGAAGACTTACCAGAGTGATTGGGCGAGGACTGTGTGTCCTTAGCTCAAGGGGAATAATGTGAAGACGCGGTCTTCTGAGTTGAATCTTAGCCTCCCTAACCAGACGTACAATTGTCACAACAAGTGGAACTGGTCTACCAAATCCTTGTCTTCATCAAGCTACTGGTTGTATCTCTCACTTTCCTTTACTTTATAGTTTGTCTTCGTGAAGTCATTGCATGTCTGTATGATCTGATGGACTTCACTAAGTGAAGACTCTTTACTATCTGGCTTCACACTATCTTCCATCCTGATCCATACTACCTAGCTGCTGATAGTCTTCGTGTTTTCACTTCATTGCTTACTTGACTATGGCTTGTCTAGTGTAGTATTCCTTCCGCTGCATATCAATAGGTTCATTTCTATCATTTGTCTTCAAAGCCCCCGCGTTTTGAAGACTTTCGTAAAAAATCGCCTATTCACCCCCCTCTAGTCGATAACTAGCACTTTCAATTGGTATCAAAGCATGGTGCGCCCTTGTTTTGTGTGATTTGGTTTAACCACTTGAAGTTTTAGCTATGTCGACTGCAGGGATAACCAAAGTCCCCGCTGCGTGCCCTGTCTTTGATGTCACTGATTACCCCTACTGGAAGAATAAGATGCGCATGCATCTGGAAGCCATTGACGTCGACCTCTCATATGTCGTCAAGAACGGCGTTCCCAAGGTCGGTGAAGGTGTCACTGCTGCTGATGTCAAGAGGTTCATTCAACTAGACTCGACTGCTAAGAACATCATCTGTGGTCATCTAACCAAACGATAGTTTGGTCGTGTGAGTGCTCTGGAAACTGCAAAGCTAGTATGGGACTGGCTCTCCAAGGTCAACGAAGGCGTCTCGACCCAGAGAGACTCAAGGATTAGTGTTCTCCGCAACCTCTTCAATCGCTTCAAGAGAAATGACAGTGAGAATGTCCAGCTCACATTTTATCACCTCACTGATATCACCAATGAGCTTCGTGCACTCGGCGCCACTAAGATCACCAAGCACGAAATCGTCAAGACACTTCTGAGATCGCTCGACAGCTCATTCGACACCCTGGCCCTGATGATTCAAGAACTCCTTGTGTCGTGGAATTTTCACGGCAGATGTCCTAATGTGAGGACTTAGTCGTGGAGCCATCACAATGAGGTTAGATTAAAGGGGTTAATCAGGACAAATGACACGGGGAGTTTATACTGGCTCGGCCCCTTACAGTGAAGGTAATAGCCTAATCCAGTTGGAGGTGGAATTGCTAGGGTTTCGATGAGCAGGGAGCAAATACGCTTAACCTGGCTCTTGATATGTTGTTTCTTGTCCTAAGCCGCCACTGGGTCGTCCCCTTATATACACGGGTTGACGCCCTGCGGCCTACAGAGTCCTGGCCGGCTTATACAATGTATCCGGCTCGGTGACCTTTCTTACATGCCTTACAATACAAGTTTATAGACATGGCGGTTTATATCCATGGGCCTTAAGCCGTCTTCGGGTTTGGGCCCTCTACTAAGCCTATATATGAACCGTCATTGTTTATATGCTCTTGGGCTTCATTGAGATGAACCGCCATAGGGATGACCCGGCCCCTCCTGGGTTGGACATACCTGATAGTCATATCCCCAACATTAGGCCCCAGGTTGACTTGAACTTGTCCATGTCAATCTTCAGGACTTAGAAAAATCCTTCCTCCTCTTACCGTGAAATATTATAACCCGTCATGACATCGTCTCCAAAAATTGTGATAACCCGCCATGACATCACCTGCGATTAATGCTACAAAGAGCCCCAATCTTAATAAATCTCTTTCTTTACTGACCCTCCAAAAATCGAGGCGCCCGTGCCGACACATATCCATTTTACTATTCCTTGATTCCCGCGCCTGCCGTTTGTACTTCCAAGCCTATAAATAGGGCCACGGAGTCACCTTTCATTCTTCTCCTTTTCCTTATCGCCTTCTTCCTCCTCGCGACGCAGCAACCTGCACGAACCCCGCCGCCATCGACCTTCGTCTCCGACCTCAACTCCAGCCGCTGCATCACCCTAAACGGACCAGAAAACCGCGGCGCCACTCCCTGTCCTATCAACATCAGTAAGCCCTCTTTCTTTCGTCATAGATCTGTCATTACGTGTCATCGGTGTTCGTCGGTGTTCGTAGCTGCCCTTCTTTCTCCTTGTTTAGATCCAAGGATTAGATCCAAAAACCACATAAATCTTGTGTGGTAGTAGTTTTAGAACCTGTTTTTAATACTAGAATATATCCACATTGCGACAGATATCCTCTAGGGCACCTCTGCTTTTCCACTGTCGCCTCCGTAAGTTTCGAATTTATTCCCTTTTCTGAATAGCGGTAGATCCAAATTTACAGCTTAAACCTGTGGAACCTATTTGTCCCAACACTTAGCAAATTTTACTCTTGATAGCTCTTGAATATCTTAGTCATGGCGGCTTATTCTGTCGGCTTATCGTTACTTCATATATCATTAGCCCTCGCTTAAGCCGCCATTCTGAACATGCATTGCAATTGTTAACTTCTAATCCCACCAACTAACTTGAGCCGGCACATTATTTCCTTTCTTTAGGTTGTCCTTTCACCATACCGCCAAAGACAATTACGACCTGTAACTGGGTTCCATCCATCGTCACTGAGAGCACTTTGAAGGATTTTGTCACCGTTGGATATTTGTGAGAGAAAAGTGTCATGCATTACCGTGCTCCTGACCCGGGCGAAGAGAGACCTCAACCAAAGGATGGTGAAGTTATTGTCTTTACTGATCATATGAACCGTGGCTTCTCTCCGCCCGGCTCTAAGTTCTTTAGGGATCTCCTTCACTTCTTCAAGCTCCATCCGCAAGACATTGGACCCAATTCCATATCAAACATCTGTAATTTTCAAGTTTTCTATGAGGTTGATGTCTACTACACAACTGTCTTCTTGTAGACGTTGTTGGGCCTCCAAGTGCAGAGGTTTGTAGGACAGTAGCAAATTTCCCTCAAGTGGATGACCTAAGGTTTATCAATCCGTGGGAGGCGTAGGATGAAGATGGTCTCTCTCAAACAACCCTGCACCAAATAGCAAAGAGTCTCTTGTGTCCCCAACACACCCAATACAATGGTAAATTGTATAGGTGCACTAGTTCGGCGAAGAGATGGTGATACAAGTGCAATATGGATGATCGATAAAGGTTTTGTAATCTGAAAATATAAAAACAGCAAGGTAACTAATGATAAAAGTGAGCAGAAACGGTATTGCAATGCTAGGAAACAAGGCCTAGGGTTCATACTTTCACTAGTGGAAGTTCTCTCAACAATAATAACATAATTGGATCATATAACAATCCCTCAACACGCAACAAAGAGTCACTCCAAAGTCACTAATAGCAGAGAACAAACGAAGAGAATATTGTAGGGTACGAAACCACCTCAAAGTTTTCCTTTCTGATCAATCAATTCAAGAGTCCGTAGTAGAATAACATGAAGCTATTCTTTCCATTCAATCTATCCTAGAGTTCGTACTAGAATAACACCTTAAGACACAAATCAACCAAAACCCTAATGTCACCTAGATACTCCAATGTCACCTCAAATATCCATGGGTATGATTATACGATATGCATCACACAATCTCAGATTCACCTATTCAACCAACACAAAGAACTTCAAAGAGTGCCCCAAAGTTTCTACCGGAGAGTCAAGACGAAAACGTGTGCCAACCCCTATGCATAAGTTCACGAGGTCACGGAACCACCAAGTTGATCACCAAAACATACATCAAGTGGATCACGTGATATCCCATTGTCACCACAGATAAGCACATGCAAGACATACATCAAGTGTTCTCAAATCATTAAATACTCATTCCGATAAGATAACTTCAAAGGGAAAACTCAATTCATCACAAGAGAGTAGAGGGGGAGAAACATCATAAGATCCAACTATAATAGCAAAGCTCGCGATACATCAAGATCATGCCGACTCAAGAACACGAGAGAGAGAGATCAAACACATGGCTACCGGTACATACCCTCAACCCCGAGGGAGCACTACTAGGGAAAACCCTAGCAGTAGCGCTGGTTTTGTGCTCACTAGTAGCGCGGGTAGGCGCGCTACTAATAAGGCGCTACAGCTATTGCTTAGCAATAACGCATGTCGCACGCGCTACTGCTAGGACAAATAGCTGCAGGGCTTGTTCACTCCCACGCTGCTGCTAATGTAACTACTGGCAGCGTGTTTTCTTTCCATCGCTACTAGTATTGTTTTTTTATTTTTTTATTTTTAGTGTATTTATGCGCCATCGTACAAATATTGGTACAATACCAGTTATGAGGTTTACATCATTATGTCCATAACAGTGTGTCAAATGAAGGTGGATTAGGTTCAAGTGGAGGCAATATGTGGTGCATGTCAAAAGTATACTACTAATCCAAACTTGATCTAGTTTGGACTAGTAGTACTTTCGATGTGCACCACATGTTGCCTCCACTTGAATCTAATCCGCCAGCACAAGCTATTTAATCATCATCATAATCATTAGCACCAACAATATTTATTTAATCACCACTAACACTAGCTAATAATAATCATCAGTCATTACCACCAACACTAGCTATTTTATCATCATAGTAATAGTGTAGCACATCATCATCCTCAAACTCATTTCTAGCTAATCACTCTTGCTGCTCTCTCTTAGGTAAAACAACATAAAACATGTGTAGCTCTCCTCCTTGATCAAGTTGGAGCATGCAGATGAACCTGTCTCCTAATTTTGGGTAGCACATCTGTTTGCTGCCCCCTAGTACTTGTCTGCGCTCCCCCATCACATATCTGGTCCAGTCTTGCACTATTAAGCATTCATCACTGATCTTGAATGCACTAAAGTAACATGTAGGATATCTTGGTCGTAAGCTAATAATACTCATGGTACCTTTAGTCTCGATCCCATAAGGCACAACATTCATCGGGAGTCCCTGTTGAAGAACATCGTATGGTCACATACTTAGCAATGAAGTTTAGCTTCACAAATAATGTATGGAAAAGATGCACTGAGGACAAATAGTAAAAATCTTACCATCCTTCCTAAATAGATGTGACTGTAGTTCATGACGAACACTATTGGTCGCACGTTTTCAGTACTAAGATTTCTAAGTCCAGGAAGAAAATTTGTCTTGACGGTATCAAGATCCTCAAGCCATGAAACATAATGACTTAGCTCCTCGCAGATTAGTTCAGCCCCGGGACAGTAGTAGATCCTATCTACCAAGCGCTGGACATGTTTGCTTGCACCGAAATAAGCTGACAATACAAATTAGTTGTCAACTATTTTTGAATAAACAATATCAAAGACATAAATATGGTTTAGAAACTTACATTTTGGTGTAACTGGAGGCGTCTGCACATCGACCCAGATGTTGGTATTACCTTCAATATCATCTTCCGGACGAATATCAAAGGTGATAACCATATCAGGCTCAAATGCATAAGTCTTCCATAGTGCTCGCCATGTTTTGCATCCAAAATAGGCGTAGTCGTGTGAATTGTATAATTTTGCATGGAAAATATAACCATGCTCGGTCTTCAAATAAACTTTCTTTACCTCCATAGTATGACTGAGACCTATCTTATCCAATACAAAAACTCTTGCATGGCAGGGGATACGCTAGTAGAATAGTAAAAAAAATATAAGTTGAAGCAAATGAAGCAGATGTCATGCTTAATTATGAAAAAAGACTTGTCGTTGTGACTTACTGTATCCACTTCGAAGTTCTCGTCCAGCTTGATGCTGAAGCGCCTATCATCATCTAGGAAGATTCCGTCGCACAGGCCGCGCTCGTCTTCGCAGTATTTGCAAATACCGAAATCCTTTTTGTCATAAAACATTTCCTATGTTCATTGTTAAAACATTAATTGAAAATCGATAAAAGACAACTACCAGGATACTCAACACACAAATCCGGGGCACTCGATATTTCCTACATATTCTGGCAAAAGTCATGCCAAAATCCATGGAAAAATCTGGCATGACCATTGCTAAAATAGGATATATCGAGCGCCTGAAATTTTCCGGAACGGAAATGAATCAACACTCCGGCAAAACATAGGCCACTCGGAGGTGTAACCTGCAAACATGACCGGCCACTTGGATATTGAGCAACACAAGATATACATTTCAAAATATCTTATAAGACTCAAATTAGCATGCATTCAATAAGCAAAAGTAAATCATCTCATGCGTCCGTACATCGTCGAATATTATCACTAATACATCCCGAATAGTGTCATACATATAACATCACTAGTACAACTAAAACCCTAGCACACGACGGGTATCAGCGCGGGCGGTGGACACCCACAGAGAAGGAACCATCACGGGATCATAGCTCCAGTGAGATCCCTGGAGAACCTGCCAGGTATTGGAGAACCTGTGCTCCAACGCAAACAAGTAGCGACGGACGTGCGCGTCCTCCTCACTGACACGGTGACGCACCACCTCCGCGGAGTCCTCGAGCCTCTGGACCGTCACTGGCCCACGCGACCGCCACCAAAGAAGGTTCGGGTCAACGACAGGCTGGCTCCTCACCAACCTGCGCCCCCCGGTAGGTAGCGCCTCCCAGTACCACCCCGATGGTGCCCAGTCCCGGACATGGCCCATCTGGTCAAGCAGGTGTCGTCCTCCGCCGACTCGACGACGAGGATGCGGCATAGACATCGTCCACGTCGATGCAGGAAAATTGCTTTAACTAAAAAAACAGCAACAAGTTCTTACTAACTAGTTCTATTAATTCAACTAGTTCTTACTAAAAATAAACTTACTATAAATAAAAATATTCTAGTACCTAATTAGTACCTAGTTCTTACTAACTAATTAGTACCTTAGAACTACTGCCCTAATTACCATCTAATTTGATGAACCTATAGGGGTGGAAAGTGGTAGAAACCCTAACTAATTTGATGGAGGTACAAACCCTAGGCACAGGTAGGGGAGAGGGAGGAGCAGGTGTGCTCACCTCGGGTGCCTGCGACGAGGGAGGGGCAGGCGGCGTCGAGGTTGAGGTTGGGGCTCC
>NC_041390.1:432981905-433014153 GCF_002162155.2 Triticum dicoccoides
GGCGTCCCAGGCGGCGTTGAGGTCGGGGGCGGGGCCGACGTTGAATATGGGGTCGGGGGCGGCGTGGGGAGAGCGTGCGACGGCCGAGGGGCGACGGCGGCGGCGAGAGTGGAGTTGATTTGGGGGATGAAGTGGCCGTGGAAGGACGAACCGCGTGGTTAAGTCAGATACCAGCAGCGCGTTCCAGAAAGGGCGCTATTGCTACGTTAGCTACAACACGTTCTGGAATATACGCTGCAGCTAAGGAGATTAGCAGTAGCGCTGGGCCATTATACGCGCTACTGCTAGGTTGGGCTAGCCATGTGCGCCCAGTTCAAACGTAGCAGCAACGCTTTTTGCTAGTACGCGCTACTGCTAAAGTCATAGCAGTAGCGCGGTTTATTTACGCACGCCGCTACTAAGTAGCAGCAGCGCTTGATTTTGTACAGCGCTACAGGTAAAATTCTGTGTATAGGCTTTTCCCTAGTAGTGGAGAACTACTCCCTCCTCGTCATGGAGAGAGCCGGGATGATGAAGATGGCCACCGGAGAGGGATTCCCCCCCTCCGGCAGGGTGCCGGAACAGGTCTAGATTGGTTTTCGATGGCTACGGAGGTTTCTGGCGGCGGAAATCCCGATCTAGGGTATTTTCTGGAGGTTTCTGTATTTATAGGAATTTTTAGCGTCGGTCTCACGTCAAGAAGGTGCCCGAGTCGTCCACGAGGTGACTCTTCTGGCCCAACTCTTTTACTCCGGGGTCTTCTTTTGGTCCATAAAAAATAGTCAAAAATTGGCACATCAATTGGACTCCGTTTGGTATTCCTTTTCTGTAAAACTCAAAAACAAGGAAAAAAACATAAAGTGGCACTGGGCTCTAGGTTAATAGGTTAGTCCCAAAAATCATATAAAATAGCATATAAATGCATATAAAACATCCAAGGTTGATAATATAATAGCATGGAACAATCAAAAGTTATAGATACGTTGGAGACGTATCAAGCATCCCCAAGCTTAATTCCTGCTCGTCCTCGAGTAGGTAAATGAAAAAACAGAATTTTTGATGTGGACTGCTACCTAACATATTTATCCATGTAATTCTCTTTATTGTGGAAAGAATATTCAGATCCATAATATTCAAGACAAAAGTTTAATATTGACATAAAAATAATAATACTTCAAGCATACTAACCAAGCAATTATGTCTTATCAAAATAACATAGCCAAAGAAAGCTTATCCCTACAAAATCATATAGTTTAGCCATGCTTCATTTTCGTCACACAAAATGATCCCATCATGCACAACCCCGATGACAAGCCGAGCAATTGGTTCATACTTTTTTAACGCACTTCAGCCTTTTCAACCCTTACGCAATACATGAGCGCAAGCCATGGACATAGCACTATGGGTGGAACAGAGTATGATGATAGGGGTTATGTGGGAAGACAAAAAAAGAAGAAAGTCTCACATTGACGCGGCTAATCAACGGGCTATGGAGATGCCCATCAATTGATGTCAATGTGAGGAGTAGGGATTGCCATGCAACGGATGCACTAGAGCTATAAATATATGAAAGCTCATCAAAAGAAACTAAGTGGGTGTGCATCCAACTTGCTTGCTCAAGAAGACCTTGGGCATTTTGAGGAAGCCCATCATTGGAATATACAAGCCAAGTTCTATAATGAAAAATTCCCACTAGTATATGAAAGTGACAACATAAGAGACTCTCTATCATGAAGATCATGTGCTACTTTGAAGCAAAAGTGTGGAAAAAGGATAGTAACATTGTCCCTTCTCTCTTTTTCTCTCATTTTTTATTTGGGCCTTCTCTTTTTTTGCCTCTTTTTCTTCTCTCTTTTTTTTGTCTGGAGTCTCATCCCAACTTGTGGGGGAATCATAGTCTCCATCATCCTTTCCTCACATGGGACAATGCTCTAATAATGATGATCATCACACTTTTATTTACTTACAACTCAAGAATTACAACTCGATACTTAGAACAAAATATGACCCTATGTGAATGCCTCCGGCGGTGTACTGGGATATACAATGCATCAAGAGTGATATGTATGAAAAAATAGCATGGTGGCTTTGCCACAAATACGATGTCAACTACATGATCATGCAAGGCAATATGACAATGATGATGCGTGTCATAATAAACGGAATGGTGGAAAGTTGCATGGAAATATATCTCAGAATGGCTATGGAAATGCCATAATAGGTAGGTGTGGTGGCTGTTTTGAGGAAGATATAAGAAGGTTTATGTGTGATAGAGCGTATCGTATCACGGGGTTCGGATGCACCGGTGAATTTTGCACCAACTCTCAAGGCGAGACAGGGCAATGCATGGTACCGAAGAGGCTAGCAATGATGGAAGGGTGAGAGTGCATAATATCCATGGACTCACATTAGTCATAAAGAACTCATATACTTATTGCAAAATTTTATTAGCCCTCGAAGAAAAGTACTACTACGCATGCCCCTAGGGGGATAGATTGGTAGGAAAAGACCATCGCTCGTCCCCAACCGCCACTCATAAGGAAAGCAATCAAAGAACACCCCATGCTTCAAATTTGTCGCACAACATCTATCATACGTGCATGCTACGGGACTTGCCAACCTCAACACAAGTATTTCTCAATTTCACAGTTAATCAACTAGCACAACTCTAATATTTCCACCTTTATATCTCAAAACAATTATCAAGTATCAAACTTCTCATAATATTCAATTTACTTTATATGAAATTTTTTATTATATCCCTCTTGGATGCCCATCATATTAGGACTAAATTCATAACCAAAGCAAATTACCGTGCTGTTTAGGACTCTCAAAATAATATAAGTGAAAAATGAGAGTTCATCTATTTCTTCAAAATAAAACTACCATCGTGCTCTAAAAAGATATAAGTGAAGCACTAGAGCAAATGACAAACTACTCCAAAAGATATAAGTGAAGATCAATGAGTAGTCGAATGATTATGCAACTATGTGAAGACTCTATAACATTTAATAATTTCAGATCTTGGTATTTTATTCAAACAGAAAGCAAAACAAAATAAAATAAAATGACGCTCCAAGCAAAACACATATAGTGTGGTGAATAAAAATATAGCTCCAAGTAAAGTTACCGATGAACGAAGACGAAAGAGGGGATGCCTTCCGGGGCATCCCCAAGCTCAGGTTCTTGGTTGTACTTGAATATTACCTTGGGGCGCCTTGGGAATCCCCAAGCTTAGGCTATTGCCACTCCTTATTCCATAGTCCATCGAATCTTTACCCAAAACTTGAAAACTTCACAACACAAAACTTAACAGAAAACTCGTAAGCTCCGTTAGTATAAGAAAATAAATCACCACTTAGGTACTGTTTTGAACTCATTCTAAATTCATATTGGTGTAATATCTACTATATTCCAACTCATCTATGGTTCATACCCTCCAATACTACTCATAGATTCATCAAAATAAGCAAACAACACATAGAAAACAGAATCTGTCAAAAACAGAACAGTCTGTAGTAATATGGATTAAACATATACTTCTGGAACCCCAAAAATTCCAAAATAAATTGATGGACGTGAGGAATTTATCTGTTAATCATCTGCAAAAAGAATCAACTAAGTATCACTCTCCAGTAAAAC
Source organism: Triticum dicoccoides (assembly GCF_002162155.2). NCBI lineage: Eukaryota > Viridiplantae > Streptophyta > Magnoliopsida > Poales > Poaceae > Triticum > Triticum dicoccoides. The sequence goes on from NC_041390.1 coordinate 432,985,527, forward strand.
ATAGCAGCAAATCTCGTGAGCACTAAAGTTTCTGTTTTTTTCTAGCAAGATCGCAAAGACTTTCCCCAAGTTTTCCCAAAGGTTCTACTTGGCAGAAACACTAATTAAAACATAAAACCACATCTAAACAGAGGCTAGATGAATTATTTATTACTAAACAGGAGCAAAAAGCAAAGAGCAAAAATAAATTTGGGTTGCCTCCCAACAAGCGCTATCGTTTAACGCCCCTAGCTAGGCATGATGATTTCAATGATGCTCACATAAAAGATAAGAATTGAAACATAAAGAGAGCATCATGAAGAATATGACTAGCACATTTAAGTCTTACGCACTTCCTATGGATAGGTATTTTGTGAGCAAACAATTTATGGGAACAAGAATCAACTTGCATAGGAATGTAAAACAAGGATAACTTCAAGATTTTCAACACATAGAGAGGAAACTCAATATTATTGCAACTCCTACAAGCATATATTCCTCCCTCATAATAATATTCAGTAGAATCATGAATAAATTCAACAATATAACTATTACATAAAGCATTTTTCATGATCTACAAGCATAGAAAATTTACTACTCTCCACATAAGCAAGATTCTTCTCATTCGGAATAGTGGGAGTATCATAAGAAACTCGAATACTATAAATTGTTTCCACATTAAAAGAGTAATGTTCAGAAAAAGGGTAATCATAATCATGACAAGTTTTAATATAATCATCACTACTTTTTATAGCATATGTATCATCACAATAATTATCATAACTAGCAACTATGTTCTCATCATAATCGACTGAAACCTCTTCCAAGATAGTGGAATCGTTAATAAATAAAGTCATGACCTCTCCAAATCCACTTTCATAATTGTCAAGATTCAACACCCTACAAAATAGTGGGATCATTACTTCCTAAAGTTGACACTCTTCCAAACCCACTTTCATCAATATAATCATCATAAATAGGAGGCATGCTATCATCATAATAAATTTGCATATCAAAACTTGGGAGATTAAAAATATCATCTTCATAAAACATATCATCCCCAAGCTTGGGACAAACATTAATTGCAGCAAATAAATTCTCAAACATGTCATTTTCATCAAACATAGTGAAAGTGTGTTATATCGACTAGAGGGGGGGGGGTGAATAGGCGATTTTTATGAAAGTCTTCAAAACGTGGGAGTTATGAAGACAAACGATAGAAATAAACCTAATACCCTGCAGCGGAAGGTAGACTACACTAGGCAGGCCATAGTCAAGTATTCAAGGGCGAAAGCACAATGACTAATAGCAGCAATGTAGTAAGGATCAGGTAGGAAGATATTGTGAAGACAGAAAGAACACGCAGTCACTCAGTGAAGACAAAAGATAGTGCAAACATACAATGACTTCACAAGGAGTAATAGTAAGTAAAGGGAAGGGAAGATGAAACCAGTGACTCGTTGAAGACAATGATTTGTTGGACCAGTTCCAGTTGCTGTGACAACTATACGTCTGGTTAGCGCGGCTAGGTATTTAAACCTTAGGACACACAGTCCCTGACACCCAGTCCTGAACACGCAGCTCAGGACACCCAGTCCTCACCGTATTCCCCTTGAGCTAAGGTCACACAGACCTCGCCCAATCACTCTGGTAAGTCTTCAAGGTAGACTCCCAAACCTTCACAGACTTCGTTCACCGGCAATCCACAGTGTCTCTTGGATGCTCAGAACACGATGCCTAACCGGCTGGAGGATGCACAGTCCTCAAGTGTAATAAGTCTTCAGATCACACAGACAAGAAGACTTAAGTGATGCCTAATTCTCTTTGGCTCTGGGTGGTTAGGGCTTTATCCTCGCAAGGAATTCTCTCTCAAAGGCTTCGAGGTGGGTTGCTCTCAAACGAGAAAAGCCGTACTCTGAATCTGAGCAGCCAACCGTTTATGGTTGTAGGGGGTGGGCTATTTATAGCCACTTGGCAACCCGACCTGATTTGTCCGAAATGACCCTGGGTCACTAAGGAACTGACACGTGTTCCAACGGTCAGATTTCAAACTCACACGACAACTTTACTTGGGCTGCAAGCAAAGCTGACTTGTCCGACTCTGGACAAGATTCGCTCTCATAGTCTTCACTCGAAGACATAGGTTTTTGGTTAGGCATCACTTCAGTCATTCTGACTGGTTCTCTTGGACCCCACTTAACAGTATGGTGGTTCCTATGACTCAACACAAAAGAAAAAGAACTACGAAAGATCTAACTCTTCGAGCTCCATCGGCTTCATGTGGTGTCTTCTCTTGTCATAGTCTTCAATGTGAATATCTTCATATACCACCTTTGACTTCAATGTCTTCATACATTTTTAGGGGTCATCTCTGGTAGGAAAACCGAATCAATGAGGGACTTCTAGCTGTGTTATCCTGCAGTTCTCACAAACACATTAGTCCCTCAACTAGGTTTGTCGTCAATACTCCAAAACCAACTAGGGGTGGCACTAGATGCACTTACAATCTCCCCCTTTTTGGTGATTGATGACAAACTAGTTGAAGTTTTCAACGGGGAATATAATCTGTGAAATTGTAAAGGATAAGGAATTGTCTTCATAAGTTGCAAGGGCTCCCCCTGAAGATGTGCATATAAGTAATTTGCTTTTGGAATGCAAATGCACATGGCAGGATGTACTTATGGAGATCCACTTCAACTTATGATGACACTCCACTATGCATGTGAAAGTATATGAAGATAATGACATGCATAATGGAAAATGGATGTCTGCAGAATGATCTAAGTGCGGAATTTATCGTCGCACATGCGGAATTTATCATCGCAAAACAAGGTGGCAGATAAGTAGTAGACGACCATCGAGTTTAAGTGTTACAACTCAAAGAACCAAATGTAGCAAAATGAGAGTTGTAATCACGAAGCAAAATATAAAGCACCCGCCCATATGGACCCGCTTGAAGACTATCAATCTCATATGCTTCTCCCCCTTTTGTCAGTAAGGACCAAAAAGGTTTGAAGACATAGAGCATCTACTCATTCCCATGAGGAGTAGGTGAAGTAGTTGGGTCGTTGGTGGTGTTTGGCGGTGCTGAAGAGCTTGGAGCAGAGTCAGAGCATGCTGAAGGAGGTGGCGGTGAAGTAGCATCGTCTTCATCCTCGATAACTATGGCAGTCACAGTTGCAGCAGAGGAAGATAACTCAGAGTCTTCAAGGGATGGAGTTCGTAGCAGCACAGCCCTTCGAGGAAGTGTGGAGTCAAACTTGAATCGCTCAGTGAAGCCATCCTCTTGAAGATCATCTTCAGAACACATCATCGTTAGCCATTTCCATGTGCGGCGATAGGTTTCATGGGCAACGAAAGCATTCTTGGTGGCAAGATTGCGAATGCGATTAACATCCACCAAGAGGCTTTGCATCTGACGCTTCAGCCAGTCATGATGCCTGTCCTGTTTCTGATGAAGTGCCACAAGAAGCTCTCGGTCGTTGAGAACACGAGTGCGCTTCTTGGGTCATGGAGCAGTTGTACTATCAGTGGCTTCAGTGGAAGCAGGGTGTGGTACACGTGTAGTGCCAGCCAAAGGATACACATGAGTGACTGCTTCAACTCCTTCAGTATTCTGAGAGAAACTCTGATGCTCTGCATTCTGAAGACTTAGAGGTTCCTTGGCAGGCTCAGGATAGATGGCTTCAATAGAGATATCCACATCAGGCAGAAAAATCCGATGATTGCGAGCAGATGGCTGATATGAGATAGCGGAGTGAAGTTTGATTAGCCGCATTACCCATGGGGCGTAGAACTTCAAGCCAAACAGATCAGAGCCTGATGCAGCAAGTTGGCGAATGAAGAAGTCATGTGCATTGAAGCATTTTCCATGAAGAATATAGAAGATCAAAGTCTTCATTGCACCCTCAAGCTTGGCATGTGGAGAGTGCCCTTTGATGGGCCAGAGAGTTCGCCTGATGATGTGATAAATGGTTCTTGGCAGATACTCAAGGTCTTCAACGAAGAACTCCATGGGATAAGCAGCATCTTGGGGCAATGGCTTCATCATGCTGAGCATCTGACTCATATTAGGTTCAGGCTTCTGAAAGATGCTCTCAATAGCTTCACTATGAAGCTGACAGCCATGCTCGTAGAGATCGCCAGGAGTGGGCAAACCAGTGAGCTCAATGATGTCAAAGGCTTTGGCTTCGTGATGAACGTTTCCAGTCATCCACTCCAGGACCCAAGTCTTCGGATCTCTGCTATACCCGCGGATGTGAAGTGTGGCATAGAATTGGAGCAGCAACTCTTCATTCCAATGCTCTTGGTCAGTAACGAACGGTAGCAGTCCAACTTCCTTGAAGCAATCCAAAGCTTCTTCCAGACAGGGCAGACCAGCTATAGCTTCAATGTCAAGGCGCTTGTGTGGGAAGATGCGACCTTGGTTGTAAAGAATGCATGAGTAATAGCTTCGCTGTGGATAGCTCCAGAACCGATCAGATGATATCCTTTCCCTTGAGTAGGGGTTCCTGGAGCTATCGAAGAATGTGTTGTCTGCTATGAAGCCATTGATATTGAAGGAGCCAGGTGCTGATGCAGGACCTGGGAACCTTGGCAATCTTGGGATTGGCTTCTGCACCTGAGGCCTGTGCTTAACATGATAGTCAAACTGGGGACCGGCAGCAGACTCAGGAACAGAAGTGGCAGGATCAGTGGCTTCACTGTCTTCTGATGCTTTTGTTGGGCAGGGCTCCACATTAGCTTCATTGGTGGTGGTGGCAGCCGCAAGATTTTCATCCTCCACTTGACGAGCTGGAGGGTCGGTCACAAGCACGTTCTCCTTGAGAACTGCTTCTTGGTGGGACAGGGAGTGGGAACTTGTGGGACTTCTTCTTCCGCGGCTGATGCAGCCGGATTGTCTTCAGCAGAGACTTGAGGCCTTGGACCTTTGCGAAGCCTGCGCAACACAGGCGACGCCTGTGGAGTTGGAGTTGGCTGGGCCTCATAGTCTTCTTCCTCTTGTGGGTGATCCGCCCATGAAACATCATGTGCAATTGGCGTCAGTGGACGACCAATGCTGATGAGTTCGCTGTTCTCGAGCTGAGGAAGGACTGCACCATCTTCTACATGGTCATGTTAACCAATGTCTTCAGCAGCGATGGGATTAGTTGCTGGAAAGTCTTCAGCTTCACGAGCCTCTGTGGAAGCAGGCTCATGGATTGTCAGTTGGCGTTCAGCTTCAGGATAGACCATAGAAATGGGTTCAACTATCAAAGGCTCTGTGGGAGCAGCCCGATCTTTCTTGGTCTTCCTCTTCTTCTTGGGAGGGGCAGTGGGAGAGGCTTCAGGATGTTTCCTCTTCCTGGCTTCAGCCTCAGCAGTCCTCGTCTTCTTGAGCTCTGAAGCGGTTGACCGGCTTTTTGGCTTCGAGCCAGTTATTCTAGTTGGGAAGACAATCGGAACCGCTTCCTGCCTTGGTGCGTCTAGTTCAGCCGTAGCAGGCTTCTTCTTCTTCTTTGCGGCCATCTTGGGGTCGATGCCAGGACGCCCAAGGGCCTTGCGTTTCTCAGCCTCATTGTAGGCTTGCACACATCTGTCAGCCAGAGTCTTCATGCGCTCACGCGAACCCTGAGCTTCTACACGTTTCTTCAGAAAGGCTTCCTTGAGCTCGTGCATCATGATCTTGAAGTTCTTCACTTCTTGCACACTGAGCTTGGCCATATGCTTCTTGAACTGAGCCTTTTCATAGTCAATCTTTTGCTTCAGTTCAACAATGCGCTGGGCGACAGCTAGCTCTGAAGCAATGGCGCCTTGGAAGGTGACACTGAGGCCAATGGGTAGTTGCAGATCTTCAAAGCTGATGTTTGGCGTGTCAAACCACTCGTCAATGAAGTTGTGGATGATGGTTACATCAAAGAGTGGCAGATCATTGAAGATTTCTGCTTCTTCTTTGCTCTTGATGAGTTGCTCAAGAGCGTCATCTGCAAGATCTTCATCGCTTGACAGATCAATGGCATCATTGCGCAGAATGGCAGCAGCTATTAGCTCTTGGCCGGTGTGTGGCAGAGGCATCTTGGCCTTCTGGGGCATGGAGATGGGAGATAAGTCTTCGGACTGCACACTGTCTTCAGGAGGTGCAGTTTCCAGTGGCTTCGCCCGTGAGATTTTTGGTGAAGGGGCAGGCTTTGAAGCTTTAGGCTTCTTCAGCTTCTTTGTCTTCGGCGCTGCAGGCGCTTCATCTGATTCAGCGTCAACTTCAGGCTCATTCACTACAGTCCCTTGAACCAAGACATGGGTGATGAGGCCTTCAAGGTTGTAAAAAGGACCGATGACATTGGGTTCTGCATCTCGTGTGCCATCAGCCCTTGGAGCTGAGGGACCAGGGTTGAAGTCCAGTCCCAATGTCTTCTTGTTTTGCTTCACTGAGTTCTAGGCAAACTGGAAGTTGCGCTTGAATAGATTGTCGTCACGACACCATAGTAGTGACGATGGGTGTGCATCAGCAGGCTGTGGCCCACGGACCATGCAGGGATAGAAGCCTTGTGCAATGGCTTCATCTCTGGACCTGGGTAGAAGATTCTTGTATAGGATGTCTCCCCACGGTCTCTTGATGGCGTTTTTCTCAGCATATTCCTGGGTTACAAATCGGTATTTGAACCATTGTTCTGCCCAATATCTTCGAATCCATTGGATTCGGGTCTTGTGCTGATTGTAATCCTCTTCAGGATCTGTCTTGTATAGTTCTGAGAGGTCATCTGGCAGATCTCTGGATGTTTCTCCATGACGCTTTCTGCCACCCTTCCTTGCTGATTTCTCAGAAGCCATAAACTTTAAACTGAAAGGCTTCAACACGTTCAAAGGCTTCAAAGGTTTTCGCTTGCTGGACAAACAGGAACTGGCTTCGGGAGAATTTATGTGATGCTGTAAGAATTCTGCAAATGAATGCAGACTATGAGAACCAAAGGATTCTCCCACGGACATGTACTTGTGACAGCATTAAGGTGCGAGGGAAGGGGAAGAGGTCATATGCATTCTCAGAAGATTTTGAAGATAAATCAGTTTAGAAGACATTGACCTCATCGTGCGAAGACATTCACTCATAGATAAGGAGTTGGTTCCAGATTTGTACGAATCCACAGATCAGTACAAGTGAGGAATCTAACTACTTTGTGAAGCACAAGTGAATATACTAGGCATGTCATGAGATGCAGTATGAGAGAGATCTAACTTGTGTGAATAGAAACTACTTGTGGTAGAAAGTGACAAAGCCATAGGATCAACGGTGCTGTAAAAAGGAAGTTTTATTTACCACACTAAGAACTGCTAGACGGAGTGGAAGATGAGGCCAAGCAGTTCGATCTTCCGTGCCCTAACTTGGCGACAGAGGACACCTACGGCGACGGCGGAGAGGATGATGTCCGCGGCCGGCGTGAAGACGGCGTCGGAGAGGTTGCGGCAGCGAAGCGCTTCGTCGCCGGCATCGTTGAGGGCTAGCGATGGCGCTAGGGTTCATGCGAGAGTGGAAGAAGAGATAATGACCGCTGTGAAGTGTGTATTTATAGGCACAGGGACGGCACTGCGTTATTACACAGGTGCCCCTGGCGATTCGCATCTGAGGAACACGTGGCCATTATGCAGAATTTTGGGGTTTGTTCCACGTCCCACGCACGCCTGGATTATCGGGTGGTCGTTCCCACTTCTCCGGGTTTCATGTGGAGGAATGAGCATTGAAAACGGACTTAATGGTTGTCTCTGTATCTTCTGCTGACAAGGATGCAGAGAAGACATTCGACAGTTTCAATAGAATGCATATGATTTGGAGAGATAGAATTTGAGATAGAAAGCATAGAGAGGTTAGGGTCCGATCACATTCACTTAGTTCAAAAGATTCAACAAGAAGACATAGCTATAAGTGAATGCTGTACAGGACAGAACACTAGTAGATATATATATATCTATATAATCAACATAGTGAAGATAATCATGAAGATATGTTGAGATTGAAGCCAAGCTAAATGTGAAGACATAGCAAATGTAACGCCATGAGTGAAACACTTCAAAATAGAACATTTGGTGGTGGCATTACCCACCATATAGGAAGTATTAGACCCAGACACGGCGCACAATTATCGTGGCGCTCCGAAGTCAAATTCCACATTAATGTATTCACACTTAGAATGTATGTCTTCATAGATTGAAGATATACTTTACTTCATGTGTTGCACATCTAAGTCATCAATATGCATAAGGGTTAGGATGTGTGCCTGATCACATGACATTTGAGGATTCCAGGATATTTAGCTCACACCATAACTTGCAAAATCTCTTCTCATCCAAGGGCTTGGTGAAGATATCTACCAATTGCTCTTCAGTGTTGACGTGTATGATATCAATATCTTCCTTCACAACATGATCTCTGAGAAAGTGATGACGAATTTCAATGTGCTTTGTCTTCGAGTGCTGAACTGGGTTGTTGGCAATCTTGATGGCGCTTTCGTTGTCGCAGTAAAGTGGCACTTGCTTCAGATGAATGCCATAGTCCTTGAGTGTTTGCTTCATCCACAGAAGCTGAGCGCAGCAAGATCCAGCAGCAATGTATTCAGATTCAGCAGTGGAGAGAGATACACAGTTCTGCTTCTTTGAAGACCAACATACTAGTGATCGTCCCAGAAAGTGACATGTGCCTGATGTAGACTTGCGATCAACTTTGTCACCAGCATAATCAGCATCCGAGAATCCAACCAGATCAAACTCTGAGCCCATTGGATACCATAATCCTAGAGTTGGGGTGTGAGCCAAATATTGAAGAATTCGCTTCACAGCTAAGTGATGCAACTCCTTTGGTGCCGCTTGAAATCGAGCACACATGTAAACACTAAGCATAATATCTGGCCTAGATGCACATAGATAAAGTAAAGAACCAATCATGGAGCGGTATACCTTTTGATCAAACTCTTTACCATTGTCGTCGGGACCCAGATGATGTTTGGCTGGCATTGGTGTCGTGAAGCCTTTGCAGTCTTGCATACCGAACTTCTTCAGGAAATCTTTGAGATACTTCTCTTGAGATATGAAGATGCCGTTGCGTTGTTGTCGTATTTGAAGACCGAGGAAGAACTTCAGCTCTCCCATCATGGACATCTGATATTGCTCTTGCATCATATATCCACACTCTTCATTGTACTTCAGGCCCGAGGGGCTTGTTTGAGGCCATACAGTGCCTTGTTGAGCTTGTATACCATGTCAGGATGTTTTGGATCTTCAGAGCCAGGCGGTTGTGCAACATACACTTCTTCTTCAATCTTGCCATTGAGAAAAGCACTCTTCACATCCATTTGATATAGAAGTATGTTATGATGATTTGCATAGGCCAGCAGTATGCGTATGGCTTCAAGTCTAGCCACAGGAGCAAATGTTTCATCGAAGTCAATGCCTTCCACTTGAGTATATCCTTGAGCAATGAGACGAGCTTTGTTTCTGACAACTTGACCATGCTCATCTTGCTTGTTGCGGTATATCCATTTGGTGCCTATTATATTGTGCTTCCGTGGATCAAGACGCTTAACCAGTTCCCATACATTATTCAGCTCAAACTGTTGAAGCTCTTCTTGCATAGCTTGAATCCATTCAGGTTCCATGAAGGCTTCTTCAACTTTCTTGGGTTCTGTTATTGAGACGAATGCGAAGTGCCCACAGAAATTTGCTAGCTGAGTTGCCCTTGAACGAGTGAGTGGACCAGGAGCATTGATGCTATCAATTATTCTTTCAATCTGCACTTCATTGGCAACGCGAGGATGTACATGGCGAAGATTTTGCTCTTGCTGATCATTGTCGTTGTTAGAAGGAATGTCTTCAGGCTGAGCATTGTCTTCATGTTGATCAGGTGCTGAGATGATAAGTTCTTCTTCAGGATGAGCTTCAGAAGGTATAATTTCTCCAGTTCCCATTAGCTTGATTGATTCACTGGATGGAACTTCATCTAGCACATTTGGCAGTTGCTCTCTTTGTGAACCGTTGGTCTCATCGAACCGCACATCCACTGGTTCAACCACTTCGTAATGAAAGAGATTGAAGACTCTGTAGGAGTGCGAATCCTTTCCATATCCAAGCATAAAACCCTCATGTGTTTTTGGTGCAAACTTTGAGGTGTGATGTGGGTCCTTGATCCAGCACCTTGCGCCAAATACTCTGAAGTAACTGACATTTGGCTTCTTGCCAGTAAGGAGCTCATAAGATGTCTTGTTCAGAAGCTTGTGAAGACAAACACGATTGATTGTATGGCATGCAGTATCAATGGCTTTAGGCCAGAATTTTCTTGGGGTCTTGTATTCATCTAGCATCGTTCTGGCCATCTCAATGAGTGTTATGTTCTTGCGTTCGACGACGCCATTCTGCTGTGGCGTGTACGGGGCCGAGAATTCATGTGTGATGCCCAAGGTATCAAGATATGTATCAAGGCCAGTGTTCTTGAATTCAGTGCCATTGTCACTTCTGATGTGTTTTATCTTGGCGCCATAATTGTTCATAGCTCGATTGGCGAAGCGTCTGAAGACATCCTGCACTTCAGTCTTGTAAAGGATTATGTGCACCCAAGTATATCTAGAATAATCATCAACAATGACAAAGCCATAGAGACAAGCAGTAGTAGTAAGAGTTGAGTAATGAGTGGGACCGAAAAGATCCATGTGAAGCAGTTCGAAGGGTCGAGTAGTGGTCATGATTGTCTTCGAGGGATGTTTGTCCCTCGTCATCTTTCCTGCCTCACAGGCACCACATAAGTGATCTTTCTTAAACTTGACGCCCTCGATGCCTATGACATGCTTCTTCTTTGCCAGGGTGTGGAGGTTCCTCATGCCAGCATGCCTAAGCCTCCGATGCCAGAGCCAGCATTCTGAAGCTTTTGCTAGAAGACATACGGCAAGCTGTGGTCCTGCTGAGAAATCTACCACGTACAAATCATCTTTTCGATACCCTGCAAATACTAGAGACTTGTCAGATTCCATTAGTACAAGGAAATGATATTTTCCAAATATTACGATCATGTTCAAATCGCAAAGCATTGAGACAGACATTAAGTTGAAGCCAAGGGATTCAACAAGCATGACTTTATCCATGTGTTGATCCCTTGAGATTGCAACTCTACCTAGACCCAATACCTTACTTTTACCAGTGTCAGCAAATGTGATGTGGCTCTTGTCGGATGGACGTAAGGTTGAGTCCATAAGAAGGCTTCTTTTGCCAGTCATGTGATTTGTACACCCACTATCAATAATCCATTCTGAAGACGTTGGTGTCGTACCCTACAGTGCAGTTAGGGGAATAGGCTTCACCAAGAGCATTGTGAAGCAAAAACATTTGACAAACCGATGGATTATGAAAGCTTAGATCCAGATTAGGACTAATAGGGAGAGTAGCAAGCGATTCAGGAACGAAGTACATAGTAAGACCATTCGGGCATTTGATCTTGCGCCCTACAAGATGTTTAAGGTCCCCAGCAATAGCGTCAGACGATTTTGGTTTTCTGCTGGAGACCTTTCCCTGCAAAAGAGAGTTAAGCTTTCTTAGCCACCCACATCTTCAAGGGTGGCTTAGAAGCAATAAGTCTAAGTGCAGCATCTGAGAATTTTGGCTTTGGAGCCCTAGCAAACAGTCTTGTAGGAGGACAATAGTACTCATAAGAATACGCAGAATAGTTCTTGGTCTTATGAACATGGCGGTTTGATGAACCGCTCTCATATTCATATGCCTGAGTATGATTTCCCTGCAAAACATTTGCGTTAGTGCGACTCAGGTGAGTCCTCTGTCTGTATGAAGTCTTTGGACCGTATGAAGCCTTTGGTCTGAGGTTGTCTTCTTCATGTGAGGTGTCATGATGACATTCACAGGAAGATTCTCCAGACACCTTTTTGGAACCCAGATTTTCTTCATAGGCGGTCCATTCCTGCAGTTAGTACCAATGTACCTGGCAAACACTTCACCATTCTGATTCTTAAACAGTTTATAGTTTGCATCAAGAGATTTATCAATGATAATGGGGTTAGCACAAGTGAAGCCAGATAGATTGGATGGATCTGCTGAAGGTTCCTTTGCAGCAACCCACGTGGTTTTGGGGTACTGCTCAGGTTTCCAGTAAGAGCCATCAGCATTCATTTTCCTTACGAACCCAACACCCTCTTTCCTCGGGTTTCGGTTCAGTATCTGCTTTTTGAGGACATCACATAGTGTCTGATGCCCTTTAAGACTTTTGTACATCCCTGTTTCAAGCAATGTCTTCAACCTAGCATTCTCATCAGCAATAGCAGTGGTATCCTCAGCAGAGGGGTTAGTTACCACATCAACAGTTGAAGATATTGCAACAGTAGTAGCAGTAGAACATTCAGCAACAGAAGTAGCATTATCACGCTCAATGCATTTAAGACATGGTGTTTCAAATCCTTCCTGAGCGGAACTGGTCTGTTTGGTGCGAAGTGACTCGTTTTCCTTTTTGAAGATCTTCATGAGCCGCTCTCAATTTCTCAAGATCTTGCTTCCTTTGAAGATAATCATAGGAAAGCTTTTCATGAGTTGTTGAGAGAGTTTCATGACGACTTTCAAGTTCCTGATACTTAACATGAAGATTTTTTATGTCTTCAATTAAGGATTCAGATTGAGTCATTTCAGCACCTAACAGATCATCGCTTCTGTCTAACAGTTTTTGAATATGTTCCATAGCTTTCTGTTGTTCAGTTGCAATTTTAGCAAGTGTTTTGCAGCTGGGTTTTGAACCACAATCAGAGTCATCGTCACTAGATGTTTGATAGTGAGTAGTGCGTGAGTTTACCTTGGCACCGCGTGCCATGAAGCAGTAGGTAGAAGCGGAGTAGTCCTTGTCATTTGCATCGGTGTCGGTGATGAAGTCATTGTCTTCAGTGTTGAAGATGGACTTGGCAACGTATGCTGTAGCCAGACTTGCGACGCCTGAATCGGACTCCTCCTCAGACTCCACCTCCACCTCCTCAGAAGCGGACTCCTCCTCTAAATCCATTTCCTTGCCAACAAACGCACGTGCCTTGCCAGATGAGCTCTTCTTGTGTGTTGAAGATTTTGAGGAAGACTTGGGAGAAGACTTTGAGTATTTCTTCTTCTTCTTGTCGTCAGAGTCATATTCCTTGCTCTTCTTCTTCTTTTTGTTCTCATTGTCCCACTGTGGATACTCAGAGATGAAGTGGCCAAGTTTCTTGCACTTGTGACATGTTTTCTTCTTGTAATCATGAGCAGAAGCTTCATCATTCCTTGAGCTTGATCGGGAAGACTTTCTGAAGCCTTTCTTCTTGGTGAATTTTTGGAACTTCTTGACAAGCATAGCAAGTTCCCTTCCAATGTCTTCAGGATCATCAGAACTGCTGTCAGATTCTTCTTCAGATGAGGAGACAGCTTTTGCCTTCAAGGCACGAGTTCGCCCATAGTTTGGACCGTCGATATCTCTTTTCTCAGAAAGCTGAAACTCATGTGTGTTGAGCCTCTCAAGTATGTCAGACGGATTGAGTGTCTTGAAATCAGGACGTTCTTGAATCATCACGGCTAGGGTGTCAAACGAACTATCAAGTGATCTCAGTAGTGTCTTGACGACTTCAGGTTTGGTGATCTCAGTAGCGCTGAGGGCTTGAAGCTCATTTGTGATGTCAGTGAGTCGGTCAAATGTGAGCTGGACATTCTCATTGTCATTTCGCTTGAAGCGGTTGAAGAGGTTGCGAAGGACACTGATTCTCTGATCTCTCTGGGTTGAGATGCCTTCATTGACCTTGGAGAGCCAGTCCCAGACCAGCTTAGACGTTTTCAAAGCACTCACACGGCCATACTGTCCTTTGGTCAGATGACCACAGATGATATTCTTGGCAGTAGAGTCCAGTTGAATGAATTTCTTGACATCAGCAGCAGTGACACCTTCTCCAGCCTTGGGAACGCAATTATCGACGACATACCATAGGTCGACGTCAATGGCTTCAAGATGCATGCGCATCTTATTCTTCCAGTAGGGATATTCAATTCCATCGAAGATGGGGCACACAGCGGAGACTTTCATTATCCCTGTAGTCGACATAGCTAAAACTCCAGGTGGTTAAACCGAATCACACAGAACAAGGGAGCACCTTGCTCTGATACCAATTGAAAGTGCGTTATATCGACTAGAGGGGGGGTGAATAGGCGATTTTTATGGAAGTCTTCAAAACGTGGGAGTTATGAAGACAAATGATAGAAATAAACATAATACCCTGCAGCGGAAGGTAGACTACACTAGGCAGGCCATAGTCAAGTATTCAAGGGTGAAAGCACAATGACTAATAGCAGCAATGTAGTAAGGATCAGGTAGGAAGATATTGTGAAGTCAGACAGAACACGCAGTCACTCAGTGAAGACAAAAGATAGTGCAAACATACAATGACTTCACAAGGAGTAACAGTAAGTAAAGGGAAGGGAAGATGAAACCAGTGACTCGTTGAAGACAATGATTTGTTGGACCAGTTCCAGTTGCTGTGACAACTGTACGTCTGGTTAGGGCGGCTAGGTATTTAAACCTTAGGACACACAGTCCCGGACACCCAGTCCTGAACACACAGCTCAGGACACCCAATCCTCACCGTATTCCCCTTGAGCTAAGGTCACACAGACCTCGCCCAATCACTCTGGTAAGTCTTCAAGGTAGACTCCCAAACCTTCACAGACTTCGTTCACCGGCAATCCACAATGTCTCTTGGATGCTCAGAACGCGACGCCTAACCGGCTGGAGGATGCACGGTCCTCATGTGTAATAAGTCTTCAGATCACACAGACAAGAAGACTTAAGTGATGCCTAATTCTCTTTGGCTCTGGGTGGTTAGGGCTTTATACTCGCAAGGAATTCTCTCTCAAAGGCTTCGAGGTGGGTTGCTCTCAAACGACAAAAGCCGTACTCTGAATCTGAGCAGCCAACCGTTTATGGTTGTAGGGGGTGGGCTATTTATAGCCACTTGGCAACCCAACCTGATTTGTCCGAAATGACCCTGGGTCACTAAGGAACTAACACGTGTTCCAACGGTCAGATTTCAAACTCACACGACAACTTTACTTGGGCTGCAAGCAAAGCTGACTTGTCCGACTCTGGACAAGATTAGCTCTCATAGTCTTCACTCGAAGACATAGGTTTTTGGTTAGGCATCACTTCAGTCATTCTGACTGGTTCTCTTGGACCCCACTTAATAGTACGGTGGTTCCTATGACTCAACACAAAAGAAAAAGAACTACGAAAGATCTAAGTCTTTGAGCTCCATCGGCTTCATGTGGTGTCTTCTCTTGTCATAGTCTTCAATGTGAATATCTTCAAATACCACCTTTGACTTCAATGTCTTCATACATTTTTAGGGGTCATCTCTGGTAGGAAAACCGAATCAATGAGGGACTTCTACCTGTGTTATACTGCAATTCTCACAAACACATTAGTCCCTCAACTAGGTTTGTCGTCAATACTCCAAAACCAACTAGGGGTGGCACTAGATGCACTTACACATAGCATCCCCAAACTTGGGCTTTTTGATATCATAAGCATAATCATTCTCATCATTAATAGTATGGATAGCACCAATAGTATAACAATTATCATCATCACAATGAGTAATAGGAGCAACATCATTTGGGAGGGATACATTTTTTACCTTTGCTTCTCCGTCTTTTATTTTTCTTCTTCACATCATGTGTGGATTTAATCCTCTTTTCGGAACTCATTATTAATGAGATTGGTTGAATAGGAGGCTCCTCCTCGTTACCTGATTCATCATAAGAAATAATAGGAGAATATTGGGAAGTCTCTTCCCTTTCATTAGTATTCTCTTCATCTTATATTTGTTTTCTTGTCTTTATGTAATTGGCAATATAAGGATTTTCAATGCAATTTACCGCACAATACATAAAAATTTCTTCTAGACCAAAATCAAGAAATATATCAAGATTAAATTTTGGAATACCCTCATTTATACGTTTCATTTCTTCATACCCCAAAAGAACACTAAGCTCTTTATGATGCTCAAGGGTAATCAAGTTATCACAATTTTTGGACACGATTTGATCATGAAACACATAGCATTGGAACTTTAAATGACCATGTTCATTGCAAAGTTCACAAGGATGGCGATAAATATTGAATCTTTCAGCACAATCATCTAGCCTTTCTTGCAACCATTTAGTTTCCAAATACTTATGCCTCTTGCAAAATCTATCTTCCCTATTTGGTGTGTGCTTGCAAGCTCTATGTATTCCACAAAAGTTGACATGCTTATAAGATACATTTTCATCATGACTAGTGCAATCATCATTAGTACTATGGATATTCAAAGAGTTCATACTAATAACATTGTAATCATGCTCATCATTCAAAGATTTAGTGCCAAACATTCTAATGCATTCTTCTTCTAACACTTTGGCATAATTATCGAAATCCTTATTTTCATGAAAGATATTAAAAAGATGAAGCATATGAGGTACCCTCAATTCCATTTTTTGTAGTTTTCTTTTATAAACTAAAATAGTGATAAAACAAGAAACAAAAAGATTTGATTGCAAGATCTAAAGATATACCTTCAAGAGCTAACCTCCCCGGCAATTGCACCAGAAAAGAGCTTGATGTCTAGTACACAACCTTATTCTTGTAGACGTTGTTGGGCCTCCAAGTGCAGAGGTCTGTAAGACAATAGCAAATTTCCCTCAAGTGGATGACCTAAGGTTTATCAATCCGTGGGAGGCGTAGGATGAAGATGGTCTCTCTCAAACAACCCTGCAACCAAATAGCAAAGAGTCTCTTGTATCCCCAACACACCTAATACAATAGTAAATTGTATAGGTGCACTTGTTCGGCGAAGAGATGGTGATACAAGTGCAATATGGATGATAGATAAAGGTTTTTTTAATCTGAAAAAAATATAAAAACAGCAAGGTAACTAATGATAAAAGCTAGGACAAACGGTATTGCAATGCTAGGAAACAAGGCCTAGGGTTCATACTTTTACTAGTGCAAGTTCTCTCAACAATAATAACATAATTGGATCATATAACAATCCCTCAACATGCAACAAAGAGTCACTAATAGCGGAGAACAAACGAAGAGATTGTTATAGGGTACGAAACCACCTCAAAGTTATCCATTCTGATCAATCTATTCAAGAGTCCGTAGTAGAATAACATGAAGCTATTCTTTCCGTTCAATCTATCCTAGAGTTCATACTAGAATAACACCTTAAGACACAAATCAACGAAAACCCTAGTGTCACCTAGATACTCCAATGTCACCTCAAGTATCCGTGGGTATGATTATACGATATGCATCACACAATCTCAGATTCATCTATTCAACCAACACAAAGAACTTCAAAGAGTGCCCCAAAGTTTCTACCGGAGAGTCAAGACGAAAACATGTGCCAACCCCTATGCTTAAGTTCACGAGGTCACGGAACCCGCAAGTTGATCACCAAAACATACATCAAGTAGATCACGTGATATCCCATTGTCACCATAGATAAGAACATGCAAGACATACATCAAGTGTTCTCAAATCCTTAAAGACTCATTCCGATAAGATAACTTCAAAGGGAAAACTCAATTCATCACAAGAGAGTATAGGGGGAGAAACATGATAAGATCCAACTATAATAGCAAAGCTCGTGATACATCAATATCGTGCCGACTCAAGAACACGAGAGAGAGAGAGAGAGATCAAACACATAGCTACTGGTACATACCCTCAGCCCCGAGGGAGAACTACTCCCTCCTCGTCATGAAGAGCGTCGGGATGATGAAGATGGCCACCGGAGAGGGGTTCCCCCCTCCAGAAGGGTGCCAGAACGGGTCTAGATTTGTTTTCGGTGGCTATGGAGGCTTCTGGCGGTGGAACTCCCGATCTAGGTTATTTTCTGGAGGTTTCTATATTTATAGGAATTTTTGGCGTCGGTCTCACGTCAAGAAGGTGCCCGAGTCGTCCACGAGGTAGGCCCACGCGCTCGGGGGGGGGGGGCACCCTTGTGGACGGCCCGGGACTCTTCTGGCCCAACTCTTTACTTTGGGGTCTTCTTTTGGTCCATCAAAAATCGTCAAAAATTGGCACATCAATTGGACTCCGTTTGGTATTCCTTTTCTGTAAAACTCAAAAACAAGGAAAAAACAGAAACTGACACTGGGCTCTAGGTTAATAGATTAGTCCCAAAAATCATATAAAATAGCATATAAATGCATATAAAACATCCAAGGTTGATAATATAATAGCATGGAACAATAAAAAAATTATAGATACGTTGGAGACATATCAGAGGTATCTCTTCAAGAAGAGCTTAGCGTTGAGCTTTTCAGGGAATACTTCTACCTGAACCGGCAAAATGAGTTCACCAATGGGCCCAGCTTGGAACTTGGTGGAATTTCAATTCAGCGCAGAAGAGATGTCATCTTCCCTCAAGCAGCTCTGCCGAGTCACCCCAAGGACTGGAATCAAACATGGTTCTACTGCAAAGATATCTCGCCGTATGATGAAAAATCCATTGTCGGGTTATCGTGCTGAACGTCTTGACTCAAGTTATCAACTCCCCGATAAACTTACTGCCGTCGAACGCAAGAAACTCGTTCCTACAATCAGAAAAGTCCAAGCCTTTCTAGGAAACGGTTTAACCGGAGTTGATTTAATCCGCTGTTGGGTTGCATGGCGGATCATACCCTTAAGCCGCCGACCCGGCTTAATGTGTACTTATATTGGAGGAACGGACGATCCCATACGCCATAGCTCTCTGCGTCTGACTGAAGAGGGCATCATTGAAATGGCAACAACGCTTGTGAATAGCAAATTTGAAGACTGCAGCAAAGTGGGCTTGAATCCTTTCTGCAAGCTTAACCCGCTGCCAGATGTAAGTCTCTTGATTTCTTTTACCTTACTTCATCACCCAAACATTGTGTGAAATCAACTATGTTATTCTTCCACAGGCTAACTCTGATTTTTGGAAAGCCAAATATGATCATGAGGCTGCGAAAAAGGCTAGGGCTACCGCGAAAGCCGCCAAAAAGACCATCAGGAGGTCTAAGAAGAAGCTAAGCGCCCCTGATCTCCTTAAGCTGGACGAAATCTCTGAGTCGGAGGTAGCCCTTGACTCTCTTAGCTTGTTTTTTAACCACCTTATTGACACTGACTATTGCCAGGATGACAAGGGAGGCAGCCAAGCAGTCGAAGAAGAGGTAACTATTATTTCCTCCGACTCAGAACCTTTACGAAGGCAGAAACTTCAGTGGGTAACCCGGAAAGTAAGGTTTTCACACCCCTTGGCTTATTTAGATCCTCATTTTCTCTTAAAACGACAGCAACATGAGAGCCACCGCCAGACCTGGACCAGTGGAGGTGAAGATTTAGCCTCCGTTTACCAAATACTCCTCGGAAGCGCCAAAATGAGGTTCTTTTTAACCTTAACTCTTTTATTTACCGACGGGTTTATTTCGTTAACCACTCAATTCCTTTGATTCCATTTTGCAGGAGATTTCTCGTTCTTCCTCTGGCGACTCATCGTAGACTCAACTGTCGGCTTTCAAGACTTCCCCTGGGTAAGAATAAGTATCCTTCTTCTGTACCTTTATATCTTTATCATTATGCTGACTTGTCCAAATTCTTTTTAGCGGTCAAGCAAAGCCCAACAAGAAAGCGAAGGTGACAAACTCGGCCGTAGCCCCTAAAGCCGCTGAACCAGACCAGTCAACTTCTGCACCACAAGCCTCTGAACAACCAGAAGATCCTGCTCCCAATATTCAACCTAAGATGCCTGAGTTATCTGTTGACAACACTAATATTGACCCGTCAACCACTGAACTGTCAAACTCCCTTAACCTGCCAGAAACTCATACTGATGACGTTTTAATCACTGGCACTGGGTTTACTGAGACGGGGAATCCAACTGTACTAGCGAGACATTCCGCCAAACAAGAAGTCATGGAAAGAAGGAAAGTGAGGTTCGATGTCTCCCACTATGCTCAATTGAGTAATAGTGAAGTATTATCTGGTTATCTTAGTCAAGTACACTCCAGCCGTGACTTATAAATTGAGATGGTCAAACAGATGCACCAGAAGTATGAGGTACGTTCTCCGGCTTATATAAGTTATATAACCTACCGGCCCCCAAGTCTTCTGATTATGATAAGATTGAATAATTTGTAGACTTAAAAAACTTACAATCTTCTATCCTAGACTCCCTCCAAGTACGGTTTACAACTAAGTTGGATGCTGATAGTATCACAATTTTGCATGCATAGTCCCCAAGGGCCGGTTTAATCAGTATGAATGAGCCGGTCCTATTGATCACTGTAAACGAACATAACTGAAGTGTATAGCCCCCATGAGTCGGCTCAGATTGTTGACAGCTCACCTGGCTCATCTTTAGGAAGAAACAAGCAATATGCATTAGCCCCCAAGTGCCAAGTGTTACTGCTTGCAAAGCACTTGGGACTTTAGAAAATCTATTTCTGTGAAAAAATTGTGTTGACAGACATTAGCCCCCAAGTGCCAAGTGGTTTCGCTTGCAAAGTGCTTGGGACTTAACTATTGTAACCCGCCTTGAACTATGTTTGATAAACTTGTGCTGTATGTAGGCTGCTACTGCTGAATTAGAGTCTCAACTGAACGATGCCAAGACTCGGCTGGCGGCTGAAGAAAATGAGACCCGGAAGGTAGAATCAATATTCTAGTTCAGTGTGTCTGAGTCGGAAAAATTGAAGACCAGTTTTGATGAGGATAAAAAGGCTTGGACTGAAGAAAAAACTGCCTTGATACACTGTGCTGAGAAAGTAGAGGCGGCTCTTGAAGAAGCTACCACTGAACTCACCGGTTTAAAACACCGTGTGTCTCAGATGGTTTCTGCTATCTTCGGCAAGTCCCCTTGTTATTCATCCAAAGTAAGTATTTGCCGTCATAATGTAAGCTGCCACTTAACCAATCTTTGAACTTTTTCAGGTCCCAGGAGCAGCATCCTTAGCCAAGATACACTGGTGAAGCTCAAGGTGGTTTATACTTTGGTTGAGCAATTATACACTAGAGCTCAGCGGACTCCTGCTACTATCTCCCCAATGAATCAAGGACCAAATCTATTAAGTGATGTTTTGAAGAAGCTGCCCATCTTACCCACCAGGTTTCAAGAAATCAAACGGTCTTGTGCTAGAGCTGGAGCTGTAATAGCCTTGAGCTGCGCCAAAGCATGGGTACCCGAACTAGACCCGGCAGATGTAGCTAGTGGGTATCCTAGTCTGAAGGAAGATGGAACTTCTTTTGACCAGCAAGACTTTGTCGCCTGTGTCAAAGAGATTCCTCCGCATGCAACAATCATTGCTGAAGAGACCAATCTCTCCAAGTACCAGCTGGCTTACGATGCAGATAATCAGAAGATGCAGACTCCTTCGTATAAAGTGATGGATTTAATTCCGCTGATTCGTAAGCACACTTTCGCCCCTGATATTGACCCGTCTGATCTGATTGACGATGAAGCTGAATTCGTCGCCTTGTGTGGCTTTAACTGGTCCAAACCCAACTTTTAGACGGTGGAGGAGGAAGACGAACTGACAAGGGATGAATCGCAACCTTCAAGCCAAACGGGCCAAGATTCATGATCTGGGGCCGGTTTATCATCTACTTTTTGCAAGACTTAAAAACAATTATCCTTTTTGGGCACCAAGCGCCTTGTAATAGGCTAGCTTTAAACTCTTATTCTGCTATGCCATCGTGCATATTTGCTATGCAAGACACTGTTCACCCGCCATGTTAAGATATGCCATGTATGCTTTATGATATTAGCAATTTTGAATCTGTTCCTGCATGCAACAGGTGAAAAATTGTCCTGGCGGTTTACTGCTGGACGGGTTATAATGCCCGATATAAACCATAGGAAACTATCACAGTTTATAACCAAGGCTGAACTGAATGATAACCATATATGATTGAAAATATGTCATACCTATGATATTTGATCACATTGTTGGTTTACCAAGCCAGTGCGGTAAGGGTGATAACCCAAAATTTGAGCGCTGGTAATTATCAGAGATTGCCGGTTTATAAACAAAGCCAGGCCGGGTTAATAAACACAGGATATTATCTTATCTCAAACTGGCGACTTATAGTCAAAAGCCATGCCGGGTTAATAAACACCGGATTGTATCTTATCTCTTACTCGCGACTTATAGTCAAAAAACCAGGCCGGGTTAATAAACACCAGTGATTTATAATCATAAAGCTTATAAACCTCATCAAATAAACCTCAAAAAAGAAAATCTATCAAATAAAAACAAAGGAAAAACGAGGCTTTTCATGGGCTGCCAGGCCGAAAATCGAGTGCTTTCACGGGCCGCATAGCCACTGAGTTAAACCTATATACAAACCTTATAAGATGGACTTCACATAACCAATCGTCGTTTTAACTTTGACAAGTTTAGTGTCTGCATAAGATTGACTTGTCAAACGTTCGGCGGGTCATTCCAGGATTACCTGGGTCGAGTGGCTTACTTAAAAAGGCAGGATAACCCGGGGTTTTAGGTGAATACACCTGGCTTCCAAGCCTGGATTTTAAGCCTATTACAAGGGTTATAAAAACTCTTTGTTCTTTAGAACAAAAGAGCCCCCAAGCAATATTTTGAGCTGTGCTCAAGGGGCACCTATGTTTGAGTTGTGCTTTTGCAACATACTCTCTTTGGTCTTAAATTGGGTAAAAGCCCCCGAGTTTTTTTGTGTGGCCAATAATCCGGATCAAAGGGTAATCACAACTTTGCTCTATAAAGCAAAAAACCCCAAGTGACCAAAAACTCATTATTTAAAAGAAAAAGCGACAAAGGCCCTGCTTTAGCAGAGATGCCGGTTTATTATATTGATCATAATATATACATTGTCAAAAATATGTACATCAGAAAAACTAGTGGATCGGGTGTAGTAGGGCCGAAGATGAGCAATATTCCATGGCCGGTGAGTCTCCTTCTCGGACTTACGTGAGTCTTTGTGCTCTCAAACATCGATAAGATAGTAGGACCCATTGTTGAGATTCTTACTGACCACAGAAGGTCCTTCCCAAGGTGGGGATAACTTGTGCATATCAGTTTGATCCTGGATAAGCCGGAGCACCAGACCGCCTTCTTGGAAAGTTCTTTTTTTAACCCGGTGGCTGTGGTAACGGCGTAGATCTTGCTGGTAAATCACCAAACGAGCCGCCACGATGTCACGCTCCTCATCCAATGGGTCAAGTGCTTCCTGACGTGCTTTTTCATTGCTAGCTTCAACATAAGCCGCCACATGAGGTGAGTCATGATGGATGTCACTAGGGAGAACCGCCTCTGCTCCGTAAACCATGAAGAAAGGTGTATATCCCGTAGATCTGTTAGGGTGGTATTAATGCTCCATAACACGGAAGGTAACTCCTCCACCCAACAACCCGGCGTCCTCTGCAAGGGAACCATGAGTCGGGGCTTGATGGCTCTCAAGATCTCTTGATTGGCTCTCTCAGCTTGACCATTAGATTGGGGTGAGCCACTGACGATACATCAAGCTCATGTTGACAAAATTCTTCCATAGCACCCTTAGAGAGATTAGTGCCATTGTCTATTATGATCCTCTACCCACTTAGTGAACTTATCAACCGCCACCAAAAGGCGGGTCTTCTTATCCTTGGATCTTTTGAAAGGTCCAACCATATCAAGCCGCCAAACTGCAAACGGCCAAGTAGTTGGAATCATCCTCAATTCTTGAGCCAGCACATGAGCTCGTCATGAAAATTTCTGACATCCATCACTCCTGCTCACCAGGTCCTCCGCATCAGCATGAGCTATTAGCCAATAAAACCCATGACAAAAAAGCTTTAGCCACGAGAGATTTTGAACCGGCATGATGACCACAGTCTCCTTCATGAATCTCACGCAGGATCTCACAACCCTCTTCTGGAGAAACACATTGTTGAAATGCCCGTGTGACACTGCGATGATGTAGCTCTCCATTAACAATTGTCATTGACTTAGACCGCTGGGTTATCTGCCTGGCTAAGGTTTCATCCTCAGGTAACTCGCCCCGGGTCATATAAGCCAAATAAGGGACTGTCCAATCCGGAATTACATAAAGAGCCGCCACCAACTGAGCTTTTGGGTCAGGAATAGACAAATCCTCCTTTGTAAGTAACTTGACCGACAGGTTATGCAAAACGTCAAGAGAGACATTAGGCGGCACCGGCTTACGTTGGGAACCCAACCGGCTTAAATCATCCGCCGCTTCATTTTTCCTCCGATCAACATGCTCAACTTGATAACCCTTGAAGTGACCAGCAATAACGTCCACCTCTCGTTGATAAGCCGCCATGAGTGGATCCTTGGAATCCCAAGTACCAGAGACTTGCCGGGCCACCAAATCTGAGTCGCCAAAGCACCTAAGCCAGCTTAAGTTCATCTCCTTAGCCATCTAAAGACCGTGGAGCAAGGCCTCATATTCAGGTGCATTGTTAGTGCAAGGGAACATCAAACGGAGAGCATAACAAAATTCATCACCTCGAGGGGAAGCAAGCACAACTCCAGCCCCTGAGCCCTCTAATTACCTGGACCCTTCAAAGTGAATAGTCCAATACGTGTTATCTGGTTTTTCCTCAGGTATCTGCAGCTCTGTCCAGTCATTGATGAAATCCACCAGCGCCTGAGACTTGATGGCCGTGTGAGGCATATATTTCAAACCATGAGGACCAAGCTCAATGGCCCACTTGGCTACCCGACCTGTGGCTTCTCTGTTCTGAATAATGTCCCCTAAAGGAGCAGAACTAACCACAGTGATGGGATGACCCAGAAAATATTGCTTAAGCTTCCGGCTGTCCATGAACACCCCATATACAAGCTTCTGCCAGTGCAGATATCTCTGCTTGGACTCAACAGGTACCTCACTGATGTAGTAAACCGACCTTTGAACCGGATATTCCTTACCTGCCTCCTTCCATTCCACCACAATAGCTACACTAATAGCCCGGGCATTGGCTGCTATGTACAACAATAATGGATCTTTATCAACAGGAGTAGCCAGAACGGGCGGCTCAGCTAGCTGCTTCTTCAAGTCCTCAAACGCCGCATTGGCGGCATCACTCCAGACAAAATTATCTGTCTTTTTCATCATCTGATACAGAGGGATGGCCTTCTCTCCCAACCGGCTTATGAACCGGCTTAGTGCCACAATATGACCCGCCAGACGTTACACATCATTGGCACATGCCGGTTTAGCCAGAGAAGTGATGGCTTTGATCTTCTCTGGATTAGCTTCAATGCCCCTGTTAGACACCAAAAAGCCCAAGAGTTTGCCTGCCGGTAAACCAAAAACACACTTGACCGGGTTAACAGCATTTTATAAACCCGGAGATTATCAAAGGTTTCCTTCAAATCATCTATCAATGTCTCTTTCTCTCTGGATTTCACCACAATATCATCCACATAAGCATCAACATTGCGCCCAATTTGATCATGAAGGCAATTTTGCACACATCTCTGATAAGTCGCCTGGGCACTCTTGAGCCCAAAAGGCATAGACACATAGCATAAGGCTCCAAAGGGAGTTATGAAAGTTGTCTTCTCCTGGTCCTTAACTGCCATCTTGATCTGATGATAACCAGAATAAGCATCCAAAAAGCTCAAACGCTCACAACCATGCGTAGTATCGATAATCTGATCAATATGTGGGAGAGCAAAAGGATCAGCCGGACAAGCCTTGTTCAAATCCGTGTAGTCCACACACATACGCCAAGCGCCGGTCTTCTTAAGTACCAGCACCGGGTCAGCCAACCACTCAGGATAGAAAACTTCGACGATAAACCCGGCTGCCAAGAGTCGGGCCACTTCCTGTCCAATGGCCTTCCGCCTCTCTTCGTTAAACCGGCGGAGAAACTGCATAACCAGCTTAAAGTTTGGGTCAATATTAAGAGTGTGGTCAGCGAGCAAAACACATATCATGTGGCGAATAAAAATACTCCAAGTAAAGTTACCGATAGAAGTAGACGAAAGAGGGGATGCCTTCAGGGGCATCCCCAAGCTTTGGCTTTTAGGTGTCCTTAGATTATCTTGGGGGTGCCATGGGCATCCCCAAGCTTAGGCTCTTGCCACTCCTTGTTCCGTAATCCATCAAACCTTTACCCAAAACTTGAAAATTTCACAACACAAAACTTAAAGTAGAAAATCTCGTGAGCTCCGTTAGCGAAAGAAAACAAAACACCACTTCAACGTACTGTAATGAACTCATTCTTTATTTATATTGGTGTTAAACCTACTGTATTCCAACTTCTCTATGGTTTATAAACTATTTTACTAGGCATAGATTCATCAAAATAAGCAAACAACACACGAAAAACAGAATCTGTCAAAAACAGAACAGTCTGTAGTAATCTGTAGCTAACGCAAGATCTGGAACCCCCAAAATTCTAAAATAAATTTCTGGACGTGATGAATTTATCTATTAATCATCTTCAAAAAGAATTAACTAAATAGCACTTTTCAAATAAAAATGACAGCAGTTCTCGTGAGCGCTAAAGTTTCTATTTTTTACAGCAAGATTAAAAAGACTTTCCCCAAGTCTTCCCAACGGTTCTACTTGGCACAAACACTAATTAAACACCAAAAACACAACCAAAACAGAGGCTAGATAAATTATTTATTGAATAACAGCAAGGATAAATATTTGGTTGTCTCCCAACAAGCGGTTTTCTTTAAAGCCTTATAGCTAGGCATTGACAATTTTAATGATGCTCACATGAAAAGACAAGAATTAAAGCACAAAGAGAGCATCATAAAACATGTGACAAACACGCTTAAGTCTAACATACTTCCTATGTATAGGCATCTTATAGGCAAACAAATTATCAAGGCAAGCAAAAACTATCAGATGCAAAGAAGCGGAAAGAAACAATAGCAATCTCAACATAACGAGAGGTAATTTAGTAACATGAAAATTTCTACCATCATATTTTGCTCTCTCATAATAATTACATGTAGGATCATAATCAAATTCAACAAAATAGCTATCACATAAAAAAAATTCAACATGATCCACATGCATGCAAAGTTGACACTCTTCCAAAATAGTGGGATTAATATTAACTAAAGTCATGACCTCTCCAAACCCACTTTTATCAAAAACCTCATGAGCAATTGACAGAATTGAGCATAGTTATGAGAATATCTAGGTATGATCATGTATATAGGCATCACGTCCGAGACAAGTAGACCGACTCCTGCCTGCATCTACTACTATTACTCCACACATCAACCGCTATCCAGCATGCATCTAGAGTATTAAGTTCATAAGAACAGAGTAACGCTTTAAGCAAGATGACATGATGTAGAGGGATAAACTCATGCAATATGATATAAACCCCATCATGTTATCCTCGATGGCAATAATACAATACATGCCTTGCTGCCCCTACTGTCACTGGGAAAGGACACCGCAAGATTAAACCCAAAGCTAAGCACTTCTCCCATAGGAAGAAAGATCAATCTAGTAGGCCAAACCAAACTGATAATTCAAAGAGACTTGCAAAGATAACCAATCATACATAAAAGAATTCAGAGAAGATTCAAATATTGTTCATAGATAAACTTGATCATAAACCCATAATTCATCGGTCTCAACAAACACACCGCAAAAGAAGATTACATCGAATAGATCTCCACAAGAGAGTGGGAGAACTTTGTATTGAGATCCAAAAAGAGAGAAGAAGCCATCTAGCTAATAACTATGGACCCGAAGGTCTGAAGTAAACTACTCACACTTCATCAAAGGGGCTATGGTGTTGATGTAGAAGCCCTCCGTGATCGATGCCCCCTCCGGCGGAGCTCCGGAAAAGGCCCCAAGATGGGATCTCGTGGATACAGAAAGTTACTGTAACACCCCGGATGTAACTTTCCCAATTTGTACTCCAACTCTTGCCGTTTCCGGCCTTAAGTTATTGCATTTTCTCGGGTTCGGGTCTTTGTCTCCGTGTGTTGTTGTCATTGTCATGCATCTCATATCATGTCATCATGTGCATTGCATTTGCGTACGTGTTCATCTCATGCATTCGAGCATTTTCCCCGTTGTCCGTTTTGCATTCCGGCGCTTCGTTCTCCTACGGTGGTCAATTATACCTTTCTTTTGTGTATGGGGATTAAACATTTCCGGATTGGACCAAGACTTGCCAAGCGGCCTTGGTTTACTACCGGTAGACCGCCTGTCAAGTTTTGTACCATTTGGATTTTGTTTGATACTCCAACGGTTAACCGAGGGACCGAAAAGGCCTCGTGTGTGTTGCAGCCCAACACCCCTCCAATTTGGCCCAAAACCCACCTAAACCCCTTCTATCATCTAGAGCGTTCAATCACGATCGCGTGGCTGAAAACCGCACCTCATTTGGACTCTCCTAGCCCCCTCTATGCCTACATATACCTCTCCCATTCCAAATCTCGGATCCCCTCTTCAAACCCTAAAAAAATCCGTCTCCGCCGCCGCCGGACGTGTCCGGACGGAGCCGGACAACGTCCGACCCAGCCGCCACCGCCATGTGTCGCTGCCCCGTTGGCCTCGCCGCCGTCCCACTTCCCCGTCGCCGCCGGCCCGGGAGGCCCAGGAGGGGCCCCCGAGGCCCATCGCGCCCCCGCCGCCATCCTCCCGTCCGGG